>NC_056729.1:1707366837-1707599337 GCF_019279795.1 Protopterus annectens | reverse complement strand
CCACATGTATTTTTTTAAAATATTTAATAATAAATAATTAAAAACACAAGACAATACTACTACACGACAGTGCCATTCAAGAGTTCAGAGATCACACAGAAACTTAAAACAATAAAGTAGGAAAGTTCTAATATAACAGAAAAAACACTTAGTCTAACTTTCTTCTAAGTTCCTAGCTATTACTACAAGAAAACATACTTCTAAGAGACTACTTATATAAAGAGAGCATAAGGCAGTGCTGAGAGTTGGATATCAAGATCAAAATGCTTACAGTCTCTCTGTGAACAGTAGTTTTTAAACTCACTAACAAACATCTCTGCTGGGCCCTCCCAGATTACATCATTTTGACACTTAGTCTGGAATTCCCAGGCCAAAAGGCTGCATTATTTAACAATCTAACACCTGTTCAGGAAACTACAACAATAAAAGATATTTCACATGCACACTCTTGTAATTATTCCTTAAGTTAAAACAATAGAAAGAATGTGTTCAGCCATCCTCTTCGGCACCACTATTTAGATCAAAAGGGTATACAAGACATAATTTTAACTTCAAAAGAACAGATGTGAAATGCTTGGCTTAGTTTTCCTTACAGCAGATGGCAATGTTGCTACAATCTTAAAGTTCAACATTTTACAGTGTTTTCTTTCATTTAAGAAACAAGCCTGTATTTTACATTTATATTTACAAATGATATAATTATGTATTAAATTCTGTTTGTCTAGGCTGGCAGCCTTCTCCCATCTTCCCCAATCTTCACACAAGTAGTCATCCACATTTTCAAAAACAGGCCATGGTATAAAGACAATTTGTTAGGGCAGCCTAAATGGTGTCTATCTTCGAAGATTTTGTTGAAGAATGTCAATTAATAAAAATTATGTTTTTAGCAAGAGATTATCCCAGTAGGTTAGTGAATGAATTAATGATTGAAGCAATTATAAAAGAGAATGGGAATTTTATGTCCCTATTTTGAAGTTACAAAACACTGGGGGTAATTTGAGTATGTTGAAGTATAATGTTGATGAGAATGAGAAGTGTTTTAATAATGTGTATGGACATATGCAAAATAAATTGATGCTTCAGAAAGGATTTCTTGTAACAGTTTTTAACATTGACAGTTGGGAAATTAAAAATATTCTAGAGAAAAATTGAGCTGTACTTATGGAAGGTAGAACCTTAAGGCAAAAAGTGGAGGAGAAGCCACATATTGTTTATAAGAGTGGTCAGAATTTAAAAGCATTAATTGAAGTTATTAACTTAGATAATAAAGTAATTTGCAATCGAACACCAAGGATGTGCAAATGTGGCCATTGTTCGTATTGCAAATATATTCTGGAAGGTGAAAGATTTAGAATAAATAATAAAATGTTTACTGTAAATGGTCATTATGATTGTCAAACAAGTGGGGTGGTTTACATGTCTCTATGTCAGCAGTGTCCAACTTATTATATTGGGAAAACCAAACGAAAGTTAAGAGATCGTATTTGGGAGCATGTGAACGATATAAGAAAGGAAAGGAGACAAACACCTTAGCAAAACACATATACTACAATTCTAATCATAATTTTAAATTTAGTATTTTGGAGAAAGTGAAAAGAAATGAGTGACAGGGCTCATGGCCATTGTTATTAGAGAAACAGGAACTTTACTGGCAGTTATTGTTGAATGCCAATACATGGCCAGGGCAAAATGAAGAACTTTCTATTAACTGTTTATTAAAATTAAAAGCATTAAATAGACAGGGCTGGTTAGTACATGTGATTTATTAATATTCATATATTAACATTTTATTTATTTTATTTATTTATTTCATTTAACATTTGTTTACCAGGATGGTCCAGCTGGACAGCTAGTGCCCATTTTCAGCGGAGTCCTGGGGAGAAAAGCTCCAGAAAAATGATTACATAATAATATGAGCAATCAGGTTACAGTTAAAGAAAGGTTAACAAGCTAATAATACAGAGATAAAGTCAAGTAACACGCAAATAATATAGATACATCATGTCTTTAGAGACAAATAAACATTTTAGTATAGTATAGGCATGTAGACTATATTATAGCATGTACAAAGAGAGAGGGTGTAATACAGTAAAAGCAAGGGGAGTACCCTCTTTCATGTGGATGGAAGTTCAGGGAGGTTCTTTGCAGGCACATAAATGGTTGGTATATAGGTAGGCTTTTAATTGGGTTTTGAAGGTGGTTGCACGTTTTTGTAGCCTGAGGTCAGGAGGCAGGGTATTCCAGATCTTTGCGACTTGGTTAGTGAAGAGAGATTTGCCTGAGCTATTTTTACACTGGACATTTTCTATTAGAGCTTTGTTTGTAGATCGCTACTGCCTATTAGTATTGTGGAAGGTTATGAGGCCGATCAGGGCCAGAGTTTTTTCAGGATAGTATAGGATGTGATGTGCAAGATTGAGCTGGTGATATTGTAGCAAATTTGGGAATTCTAAACAGTGTAGTTTATTTAGGGATTGGCAGTGGTGGGACCATGATCTGGCACTGGCAGCGAATCTGGCAATGTTGTTATATCAGGTGGAGAGTTTATTAAGGTCAGTTTTATTTAGATTTGTCAATACTGGACATGCATATACTATAGTGGCTAGGAGATGGGTTCTGGCTATGGCAATTCTTGCTTCAGAAGTTTAGGTATCATTTACATCGATAGAGGGTCCCTATTTGTTTGTGGACTTTGAAGACAGTGAGGGATATATGTTTGCTTTACTTTAGTTGTTGGTCAGTGGTGAATCCTAATAGCTTAGCTTCTGGGATTGGGGTGATAAGAGTCTTGTTAACTGATGATATGGAGAAGGTAGTGTCTTGGGTTTTTGTAGGGTGAAACAACATACATAAGTTGTGTTTTCTTTGGGTTTAATATTAACTGGGAATTGTTTAGCCAATATTCTATTTCAGTGAAGGATTGTTGGGTTTTTTGTTGAAGAAGTTGTATGCTGGGTGCAAAGCAGATCAGAGTAGTATCATTGGTGTATTGAACTAGTTTGCCAGTTGTAGTAGCGGAGTGGAGTTGATTTGTA
Source organism: Protopterus annectens (assembly GCF_019279795.1). NCBI lineage: Eukaryota > Metazoa > Chordata > Ceratodontiformes > Protopteridae > Protopterus > Protopterus annectens. The sequence continues at coordinate 1,707,596,302 of NC_056729.1, read as the reverse complement.
AAGAGGTTGAACAGGAAGAGGCTGAGGATGGACCCTTGGGGTACACCTACTGTGACTGGGAGTGGGGGGGATAGGGAGTCAAGCCATTTGACTGATTGAAGAGGGTTGTCTAGGTAGTTTTTAAACCAGTGTAGGCTGGGGCTGTCAAGGTTGAGATCTGAGAGGCAGGTTAGGAGTTTATTGTGGGAAACTGTATCGAAAGCTTTGGATACGTTTAGAAAGGCGGCAGAGACAAAATTACCTTGGTTCCTGTATGTGTTTATGATATTGGTGAAGTTCATTAGGGCTGTTGTGGTGCTATGGGATGGGTGGAAACCATGGTGTGAGTTGGATATAAGGTTGTTAGAGATGAGGTGGGTGAGGAGTTGTTGATGAATGGTTTCTTTCTATGATTTTGGATAGTGGTGAGAGAATGGCTTTCGGTCGGTAGTTGGAGAAATCGGTGGATGGTCCACCTTTGTAGAGGGGGATAATAAAAGAGGTTTTCCACAAGGTTGAGATGGTTTGTTCAGTGATAGATCTATTTATTAGTAGTGTGATGGGGTAGGATATGGCTCTAGATGCTAGTTGGAGCTATTTGACATTAATATTGTGTTTGCTACTGTGGTTTTCAAATAATTTTATATAGTAGGGTTTTATCAATGAAATGGTTATGTGTAATTTGATTGGATGATTTCAGGGGCTTGGTTGTTACGTATACTTATATGAGCAAGTTTTAAATGAATGAGCGTTTTTACTATGTTAAATTGTTTCTGATGAAGTTTTTACATGAATTACGATGAAAGCACTTAAGTTACATCTCGTACTGAAGTAATTTTAATTAGTTTGCTCCATGAGCAGTGTTGAGGCCTTCATTTTACCTTTGTCTCCACAAAGCATTTAGAAGCACAACACATGCTGTGGGTAATATGCCGCTGCCCTCCTCTCTCTGACAGGCTAGTGTTTTTAGTCTTGTTATTCATGTCTTCCTCATGGCTCCTCCAATGCCAGGCTATTAAACAAACCCAAGTCATCTGGGTCATATCAGGTAACTATTTGAAATCTTGAGGCCTGCAAGAGATAATCCCAAAATATGGAGAATGAATGGTCAAAATATTACACTTGCATATACTAAGTCTGAGATACCATTTTGTGGAATATTCCACTTTCTCTGAGGTATAATGATCTCGGAGTTGGTATATATAAGTATGGGGTTGTCCCCCCAACTGAAGTTTTAAGGAGAAGAGCTATTTTGGAAATTTTCTATTCTCCACTGTTTTCATTCTTTTTTTTTTTTTTTTTTTTTTTGAGTTTTCGGCACTCAGCATTCCATGTGCCAACATTTCAAATAGGGATCCCATAATCAAAGCTCTATGCATTGACAACATGCAACCTACTACCTTGTGGGCTTATGATAGCTGGCGTGAAGTTTTCCCTATACTGAACTTTTAAGCTAGTGTACCGCTAGAAGGTCTCCCCAATGTCATATTGATGTTAAGGTCCAGGGGAAAAAATTTGCCGCACAAATGTATGATTTGTTGATCTACTTTAAAAGCAAGGCCTGTCTATTGGATAGAACTGAACAATTGCATTTAGTAGTAGAAAGGCACTGGACACCTCATTCTGTGTCGGGGTGTAAGGTACTTTTGCTGTCAGTACATATTTACAATTAATTAATTTATTTCCATATTTACACTCTGCTGACCACATTAGTCCCACTAGGTCACATGCCTCTTTTCAGGGGCGACCCAAGATGGCAGTCATACTAACTTGGGGAAATTTGACCAGATAAATGGGGGACTATCTTGCCACTATTTTTATTTAAGTGCTGTGGGATCCTTTATATCCACCTGAGCTGCCACGGACTCAGGTAGATGGGAACTCAGCGTAACGTCTCATTTAAATGCACCCGGGATCTGAAGTTTTTTTTAATGCCCCAACTGTCTTAGCTTCTACTGGCTATTCAGGCAAACTTTTCCATTTGCTTACCTCCCTCTCCATGAAGAGGTACTTCTCGAAGTCTAGAATGCATTGCATTCCTTTAATCTCATGATGATGTCACTTCCTAATCATCTTGTCCGTCATTCATGACATAATCACAAACACAACCATTTAATGCCTTATGTACCAACACCTTGCTACCTAACTTTACATAAACAAAACTCAGTCTGTCATTGGAGCATGTCAGTGCCCCCAGCCAAAGTGTTCAAGATGACATTAGAAAAGAAAGTACTTATGTGTCTCTTGAACACAGACTGCTAATGGTTGACTGCAAACTTGGACTCTAATATTTAAATATTGTTTACTGCAAAAAACAAAATATGCAGCTTCATTGCCAACTCTCCAAAAAGAATGCATCTGGAAAAAATAAAAACTGGATATCAATCACTTTCAAGGCTAATTCCTGTTATGCATAAAAATATTTAAAATTTTACAAGCAAAACACAACCATCTATGCAATGACATGGCAGCGCAGTGGTGCAGAGGTTCTCCCCTCACAGCAAGAGGTTCTCCAGTTCGATTCTCAACTGGGACGCCTTCTGTGTGGAGTCTGCATGTCCTCCTCTGCATTCGCATGGGTTTCTTCTGGGTATCCTGGATTCCTCCCACATTCCAAAGACATGCATCTGGAGTGTTTCTCCCCAGTCCTCCACTGAAAATAGGCTCTGTCCTAGTTGCACTTCCTGGTCAACAAATGTTAAATAAATAAATAAAAACACTGAAACTGAAAAATAATATCAGAACATGCTGAGTCTTCTCATCTAGACACTTTGCCCTCTCTGTATCCATTTACTCATTTGAAACCAGCACTAAAGCTTTCCAAACAGAAATATGCATCCATTATGCACCAGATCTCCACCCACAGGTACTGTTGCTTCCAAGCTTAAGGATAATTTACTTAATATTAATAAACGTTATTAATAAGCAGATCATGTCAAAGCCATATCACTATGCTCAATCTCCTAGAGCCTGTTGATGATGATCGGTATATGGCATACAAGGCATTCCAGGATCCCACTCTGATGGCCCTCTTCATAGGTTCATAGGAGGTTACTAGGCTAGTGACCCTATAGCTTTTACAAACCTAGCCATGTTAATCCCAAGTATCCCCATTTGTTCTTTTTTGGGTAATTCACAGAGCGAATTTATGAGCAGAGCAAGTCCGTGATCATCACTGGCTACACCTGTGCATGAGGCACATGGGTGCCACCTCAGGGGCAAATGTGCGATTTCCCATCCAAATATCTAGGCTGCGTTTGAATAGGGTCAGTGAGGACCTCTGTTTTACATGAAAAGGGAGTCTATTCCAGGGAAGTGTCAGTTTCTGTGAGACGTTTTATTTATTTATTTAACATTTGTTTACTGGGAAAGTCCAACTTGGAACGAATCCAATTTTCAGCAGAGGCCTTGGGAGAAACACTCCAGATGCGTGTCTTTGTAACATGGGAGGACACCGGAGCAAACCCACATGAATGCAGGGAGGACACACAGACTCTGCAAAGAAGGCACCCCAGCCGAAAATCGAACCAGAGAACCTCTTCCTGTGAGTCGACAACTCTACCGCTCCACCACTGTCTTTCCAGCATGATCTGTTAATATCATAAGCTAGGTTGAGTTCCCTAGAGCAAGTGACTCTTGAGACATTTGACTTGCAGATGTGTAGCATTTCCATTAGGGCAGGGTTAAAGATTACCCTATACGCAAGGCACAAGTTACCTCTCAGCAACCTATAAGATACAGGTAAATTGACAGGGCTCTCAGCCTGTCCATGTAGGTCACGATTTGGAGTCCCTGTATTTTCTTAGTGAGAAACCTCTGAGGTCTCTGCAGCTGCTGCAGATGTCTGGTGAGGTACATGCAAAAGGGTGCATTATACTCTATTAGTGTTCTGATGAGAGTTGAGTACAGTGGAGTTATAACATCTCTTGACCTAGATGCTATACCCTTGCTTATGAGGTGCACTATGTAGAAGGCTTTCCTTGCCACTGTGGAAATGTGGTGTTCAGAGTTCAGAATGCTATCAGCCTGTTTCCCAAGTCTAGCACCACTAGGTTGGAACTCAGAGGGATGCTGTCAATATTTGGAATTTGTAGGGAATTCCATTTTGCCAAAGGGAATAATAATGCATTTTTTGCATTTAGTTTTAGACCATGGCTTTGGCACCAATCATTTGCTTCTGTTAGCCCTTCTTGTAATATGTTGGCATCACTGGGGGACTCAGTGATTGCTCCCAGTTTGCAATCATTAGCGAACTTGGTAAACCAAAGGCCATCCACTTTTGCCTGGACTTCTGAGAAATAGATGCCAAACAGTAAGGGACCCAGCACAGACTCCTGTGGTACTCCACCTGCAATATGTCTGCTGGTGGAGATGGAGTCACCAATTTTGACAGAGTGTGTTCTGTTGGTGAGTCAAATGGCTTCCCATCTACTAATATAAGAGTTAATCCTTATCTGAGAGAGTTTCTCAATGATGCCAGAGTGAAGAATTATGTTGAAATCCTTGGCAAGGTCAAGATAGGCTGTGCGCAGTGTCTTACCATCATCCATTGCTTTTGCAACATTCTCAAAGAAGTCCACCTGGTTTAATAAGCATGATCTTCCCTTAAAGAAGCCAAACTGGGTTGAGCCCAGTGTTTGGAGGTCACCTATGTCCTTGTTGATAAGGTCCCTGATAATTCTTTCCATGGCCTTGCAGATGAGGCTAGTTAGACTTATGGGTCTGTAGTTCCCAGGGTCAGTTGATGGCCCCCCTTTTGTGCAGGAGGATTACTTTTTCTGTTCTCCATTCTGCAGGAACATAGCCAGTTCTTAAGCTATGATTAAAGAGAATGCCAAGTGGGTCCGCTAGGTCTTGTTTTAGATTGTTTAGTAAACAGCCTGGGATATTATCTGGCCCCATTGAGGCCATGTTTTTGGCCTTGGCAAGCACATAGATGACCTGTTCTCTAGAGATACTAGGCAGAGGACTGGTGTCAGGTATGCTTTGGGATATGGTAGGTGGGGATGGGAGGGTGAAGTTTGCACTGAATCTGTTAGCTAGCAGGTTGGTGATATCTTCTGGTGCAGTATGAGTGATTCCACCTACAACCAGTTTGGCACATAGCTGGGCATTCCCTTTTAGACTTCTGATGTAGTTAAAAGAATGCCTTATAATTAGCCTTGGCTAGTGATGCAATTTTAGTTTCATAATTTGCTTTAAAAGACTTTACAATATTCTCCTCTAAGGTGAGGAGTGCTACCAGGGAGTGCAGTTTCATGTTTAAACTCCTAGCATTACGCAGCATGACCCTGAGTTTGTCTCTATTAGAGGTTTTACACTGGAAAATTTGTTTTTGATATTGCCTAAAAAGGCACTATGGGGGAGGCAAAGGCCTTTACCAGTATCCAAAAGCCCAGGGGAGGACAGGCGCAACCATTCCTAGCAAAGCACCGAGGTCTATCTACCATATCTTGCTATGCTGACAGACACTGGGTCCCCCCTGGGCTGACACCAGAAGCTGAGATAATTGTTGAAGTCAGTCAGTTCTTATGATTTTCCTGTTTAGGCTTAGGAGGGAACTCTTGCTCTGCAGAGTGATATCACTCTTGCCTTTGGACAACAGTTTCTTCCTCTTGTTATATAATCTGTTTATGCTTGAAGTCTACCATGGTGGCTTGTTTTTACGGGAAGACCTGGTTTTTATCTAGCCAGGTACAGCAGTGTTTATGCAATCACTTAAGTGTTTATACAGGACATTTGCATACACTTCTACATAGTGATCATTGGTGTGTGCGATTGTGGGTGGTATGAAGCTTTTTATACCATCATTTAGTACTCTGTAGTTAGCTTTGGTAAAGTTTATTATAATTTTTGTTCCTGTGAAGGTGTCATTTCCAGTATTTACTTCAAATGAGACTGATTTGTGGTCTGACCTAACTAGGGGGGCATGATACATGGGAAAGTACAATGCCCCCCCCCCTTGTTGGTGAGTACTATGTCAAGAACATTAGAACCCCTAGTGGAGGTGCAGACTATCTGCTCCAGAGCATTAGTGTTAACAAAGTCCACGAACTTCTGGACGAGCATGTTTTGCTGATGAATGTCGCCCAGTCTATGGAAGGGTAATTGAAATCTCCCATGACTAAGGTGTTGGGTTGTATGGCAAGGGATTCCAGTAATCAACGTAGGGGGTGTGCTTATCCTGGTTCATCTGTAGCTAACAATGATGTGGTATGGTACTTTCCCAATAGTTAATTGGACATGGAGCAGTTTGAGAGAGTCATGCTGTTTAATCAGTCTCGAAGTGTAATTGGTTTTAATGAAGATGGATACACCTCCACCTTTGGTTCTTTAGACTCATTTTGAGGTCTGAGCATGTAGGAGGCATTATATCCTTGCAGAGCCAGGGTGCTGTCAGCAGCCTTGAACCATGTCTTGATAACTGCACAGATGTCAACATCCTCTAAGGTGAGAAGTGCTACCAGAGAGTGCAGTTTCATGTTTAAACTCCTAGCATTAAGCAGCATTACTCTGAGTTTGTCTCTATTAGATTTTGTTACACTGGAAAATTTGTTTTGACATTGCCTAAAAAAGGCACTATGGGAGAGGCAAGGGCCTTTTCCAGTATCCAAAAGCACGGAGGGGACAGGTGCAACCATCCCTAGCAAAGCAGCAAGGTCTGTCTACCATATCCTCCTATGCTGACAGACACTGGATCCCCCTGGGCTGACACCAGAAGCTGAGACAATTGTTGAAGTCAGTCATTTCTTGTTTATACTGTGGCATCAACCTGGGTGAGGATAGGATACTGCTTAGGGCTAGGGACATACCTGTCTGGGACACATAATCAGATACTTCCATCATGTCTCTCTTCATATAGTCCAGAGACGTATGCCTCAAGTCATTCATTCCAACATGGACTATGATAGAGTCATAACGGTACTTGTTGAGTGATTTGAGCGTATGCATGGTTTGTCGGATCCTGGCACCTGATAGGCAGCTGACCATGACCTTTTCCTTGTCCAGTCTGGTGAGGGGGGGGCATGTGTGTGTCTCACGATGTGTTTTACCTTAGGGGCTTATTTTTTGAGACACAAATGTGTCTGTTGATATGTGTATTGGTTTCTTTATACTTTGTGGTGAGTGTGGGTGGTGTGCATTTGGGAGCCCTCTCTTCTTTAGGTAGGCTTTTTGTGAGTACCATCGCATATTTGGGCTTATGAGTTGTGACCTTAATTTATGTGAGAGGTGAAGTTTGCGTTTGAGGTGAAGAGTGTGTGCTGAGAACCTGTTTGACGTCTAGTTTGTTTTTACATGAGGGAAGTGACTCAGTTATATAGTGTATTTGCATCTCTCACATAGGGTGTTAGTTTGCTTTAGGAGTAAATGGTTGTCAGTACACATGAAGCAACTGCCACATTGCCTCAAGATGTCCATATCAATCAAGCTGACAGGAGAAATGATGGGAAACTGCCCATCCATTGTGAAAGGATTTTTCTGAATGTTGTATTTGGAAAGGAAGTGAGCTAGCTGGACTTAGTCACAAACATCAAAAATGAAGCAGCAGTTCAATTAAATACAGTTAACAAAGTGCAGTGCTGACTTAAAATATACCTATTTTTCATTTTTTTTAGTGGATGCCTTGGATTTCAGTGCAGATGCACTGCAGACCTCTGGCTAAAGTTGCCAACATTAAGCAGCTACAGTAAACTGCGTGCAGACTCACACAAATGCAAGGCTTATAAACAGGCACATTTAAACAGTTTTAACAAAACTACCAATGCAAAAGCTCCAAACTGAGCCTTTCTGCAGCAATCCCCAATTCTGATGGGTCCTGAGCTACAGACTTCTGCCACAAGGGTGCAGGGAGGCCCTCTTAATGTAAGATGGCTGGTTTAAGAGCAGAGTGATACCAAACTGTCTAGATTCAGCAGGTCTGAATCTAGCCTACAGTATATAAGACAATGAAACACAATTTCAAATTTCAGAGTAAAAAGCAATCACAAACAGCAAAAATGAAGCAGTAATTCAATTAAATACACTTAACAAAGTGCAGTGCTGTATTAAAATATACTTATTTTTAAGTTTTTATTTTCAGTGGATGCATTGAAATTTCAGTGCAGATGCAATCCAGACCTCTGGCCAAAGTTGCCAAATGTTGAGCTGTGCCTAAACTGAGTGCAAACCTGCACAAACACAAGCCTTATGTACAGGCACATTTAAACAGTTTTAACACAACTACCAATGGGAAAGCCCCAGACTGAGCCTTTAATCAGCAATCCCCATCTCAGATGGGGTCTGAGCTATACACTTCTGCCACAAGGGTGCGGGGAGGCCCTCTTAATGTAAGATATCTGGTTTATGTGCAGGTCTGAATCGAGCCTATGCTATGTAAGGCAAGGAAACACAATTTCTAGATGGGAAGGAGTAGATGAGAGTCACTTAAAGGTCAAAGTGAGAGTATTTAATAGTATGCTATTAGATGACCTTTAGTGGTACCACCCTCTGCACAAACTGGCAGCTCTCTGAGCAGCTGTAAATAGTGGGAGACTGTCGAGAGCATTTTCGAGAGAGGATTTTAAACTGGTTTGCTTTTATGCAAGCACAAGGAACCGCTTTTATACAAGCAGAATGAAAGGCTTTTACAAAGTTAAACCTTCAGGTCAATCAGAAAATAACACAATAAGCTATCAACCAGTAGTTTCCACCTTACCTTAGATGGGTTGTAATTAGCACTCTGCTCCCACCAGAGTGCAAAAGAACTCTTCCAATGTAAGCAAACTGGCTTTGAGCTCAAGTGCAGTAACAAATGCTTTACAATAGAAGAATTCCTGCAATATCAGATATCCTTGGAAATAAGTTCAGTAACCCTGAGAAATGTTCACAACATGCAAAAATCTAGCAAAATTTAGAAATATTTTGTCAGACTCACTCAAAACAGCTTTTTCAGAATTAGAGGAGGTTAGGAAATATCAGAATATTGTTAAAACAACCTAAGAGCAGTACAGTAACAAACAGATGGAGTTTCTTTAACATGTGCAAGCTGAAAAAACTGTGCTAAATTTAATCCAATAAATAAATGCAGCACAGATGTGTTAAATATGACTGAAATAGAGTAAGTACAAAAAGATATATCAGCTTTGTAGGCCAGAAGCAGGTTCACAGACACACACACACACACACACACACACACAAGTATATATATATATATATATATATATATATATATATATATATATATATATAGAGCTAAATAATGAATATTGCTGGAAGAGGCTATTCATAGGCTCATAGGTGTTTACTAGGCTAACGACTGCAAGGCCTTTTTACGCCTAGCCATGCACCTCAAATCTCTGACAAGTTCTGATATCCTTGTTAAGTGTAAGAAGGGGCTTGGGAGATGAAACATTTACAAGCAGGGAATACCACACGAAGAAACCAGAGCCAGAATAATCCACAAAACACAAGGGTTTATTAAAACACTCTAGCACCTCGGCAACTAGTGCCTTCCAGGAGTACGAAATAAAACACACACCCATCATCCTTATATACTAATTTAAACAATCATTCAATTATACAATTATAGGTTCATAGGTAGGTACTAGGCTATTGGCCCTAGGGCTATATAAGCCTAGCCAAATGGTACCCTGGCATTTGCCACCCAAGAAAATTATTTTCCTGTGCCCCTGTCAAGCAGAGCCACAGAAGTGATCCTCGGGGTGACTTTCCTATCTCCCATCCAATCATCAAGATTTTTCTTGAAGAGTGCTAATAAGCAGCTTTGTTTGATATAGATAGGTAATTTGTTCCACAGTATAGGAAGTCCCTGGGACAGGAATCTATCCCTCCAGCATGTTCTGTTTATTGTGGTGACAAGGTTTAGATCCCTAGAGCATGTAGCTCGGATGGACTGGGATTTCTTTAATTGGAGCATGTCCAACAGCTCTGGGTTTGACATAGCTTTGTATGTTAAGCAGATATCAGCTCTGAGTAGCCAATATGTGACAGAGTAAAGCTGAAGTTTTTTGAGACGGTCTGCATAGGGCATCTGTTTGAGGCCAGTAATCCTCTTTGTGAGGTATTTCTGTAGCCTTTCCAGTTGTTGTAGATGTCTTGTGAGGTACATACCAAAAGGGGCATTGTACTCTATAATGGATCTAATGAGTGATGAGTAGACGGGAACAATGACCTCTTTTTTCCTGGATGAGAAACCTTTTGTGATGAGGTGTGCTACGTAGAAAGATTTCCTGACTACTGTGGCAATGTGATTATCAAAGGAGAGTCTACTGTCCACCTGTGTCCCAGGGTCTCTTATCACACTTCAGTGTTAAGTAGACTACCGCCTATGTGGTAGTTCATGGGTACAGAGTTTTTACCAAAAGGGATGACAATGCACTTTTTGGCATTGAGCTTGAGGCCATGGCTTTGACACCAGGCATCTGTCTCAGTGAGGCCCTTTTGTAGGATGTCCACATCATTAGGAGTTTTGATTATGGCTCCTTGTTTGCAGTCATCTGCGAACTTTGTTAGCCAAAGACCTTCTGTGTTAGTCTGTACTTCAGAGAAGTAGATACCAAACAGGAGAGTACCTAGTACTGAACCCTGTGGTACTCCACTTGTCACTGATCTGAAGTTGTATTTAGAGTCTGCTACTTTCACAGTGTGGGTTCTGTCAGTGAGCCAGTTGGCAACCCATCTTGTGACATAGGGATTTATACCTAGTTTAGTGAGTTTATCTATAATTCCAGAGTTGGGGATGGTGTTGAAAGCCTTGACGAGATCTAGACATGCTGTGCGAATCACCTTACCCTCATCTACAGCTTTGGTGACCACTTCAAAGAAGTTTGTCAGATTTAGGAGACATGATCTGCCTTTTACAAACCCAAACTGGGTAGGGTCCAGAGTTTGGAGATTACCAATGTCATTGTTTATAAGGTCCCACTCGGGTATTACAGAAAAAGTCACCAGCCTGAACATAAACCTATACATCACGAGATGGGTTGTCAACTGGCTTACAAACAGAACTCACACGGTAAGAATAGCGGGCTCCAGATCCGACTCTAAACCAGTCACAAGTGGTGTCCCACAAGGCTCGGTCCTGGGACCCCTACTGTTTGGCACATACTTCTCAGAAGTATAGGCAAACAGAGGAGGACTATGGCTAACCAAGTTCACCGATGACTGCAAACTGGGAGCCATAATTGACTCTCCGGCTGACATGGACATCCTCCAAAAGGGCCTTACTGAGATGGACACCTGATGTCAAAATCATGGCCTCAAGCTAAATGCCAAAAAATGCATAGTCATCCCATTTGGGAAAAACAAAACACCCACAAATTACCACATAGGTGGCAGCCCCCTTAATACAGAAGAGGTAACAAGAGATCTGGGGACCCAGGTAGATCGTAATCTCTCCTTTGACAATCATATTGCCAAAGTAGTTAGGAAATCATTCTATGTGGCCCATCTAATTACTAAAGGGTTCTCATCTAGAAATAAAGAGGTTATTGTGCCCCTCTACTCATCACTCATTAGACCCATCATAGAGTACAATGCCCCATTTGGTATGTACCTCACAAGACACTTCCAACAGCTGGAAAGACCATAAAAGTACCTCACCAAGAGGATTACTGGCCTCAAACATATGTCCTATGCAGCCCGACTGAAACAACTCTGGCTGTACTCAGTGGCATATCGCTTACTCAGAGGTGATCTCTGCCTGACTTACAAAGCCATGTCCAACTCAGAATTGATGGACATGCTCCACCTAAAGAAATCTAAGTATCTATGAGCCATGTGCTCTAGTGAGCTAAACCTCACCACAACAATAAATAGAACATGCTGGAGGGATAGATTCCTGTCACAGAGACGTCCCACGCTTTGGAACAAAATTCCAAATTACATCACGCAGAGCCCCTCACTAACACTCTTCAAAAGAAACCTTGACGAGTGGATGGGTAACAGAAAATACACCCCTGGGATCACTTCATTGGCTCTGCTTAACAGAGGATCAGTTAATTAATCAATGGGGTGGCAAAAGCCGACACACTCTAGCTAGGCTTATAAATGCCCTCGGGCAGATAGCCTAGTACCTACGTAGGAACCTATGAACCTATGAACCATGATGATACATTCCATAGCCTTGCAGACAAACAAATTCATCACATAAAACTCAAATTAAATTAAAACTTTCCATGCACATTCAGTGTTTAGCCCAGCAGGGCTTAAAGTGCAAAACTTTAAAATATAAATACTCTCCTTATATAACAGTTTGGTTTTAACATTCAAGTTGACCACATCACAGATTATTTGCTCTAAAATGCTTGCCTTAAGCAAAGATGCATCACTGTTATGAAATAACGTAAAGTGCATAGCTACAGGACTAGTAATTTTTTTCAGATATTATATCCTTAATGTGCTCCTGCAGTCTAGTTCTGAAAGCTCTTTCCATTTCACCTATATAAAATAGGCTGCAGGGGCACTTCAGAACATATATCACATTAGTTGTAGAGCAACTATAATTATTTCTGGGATAAAATCTAATCCCATTAATGTATTTAAAAAAATCAACTACATAACTACATACTGAATATTTAGAACAGGCACAAGTACCTTTAGGCATCAGTTCTCTAGATAAGTTATCCACAGGACTAATAAATTTATTATGAACTATAATATCCCGAATATTCCTCCCTTTGGAAAAAGAAAAAAAAATAGGATTAGTGCACAATGTATTTTTGAATTCCTTGAGTTCAAGTAAAAAATGCCAAAAATGTTTAATAATATTCACTTGTTCATTTGAAAAGACGTTATATGAAGCAACTACAAAAATCTGTCTTTGTACAGATTTTCTTTCATCCGACTGAAATTAGTTGTTACTCACATCTCGTCCCCCGTTATTTTTATTATTATTAAACATTGTACTATTCAACTTAACGAAAGCTTGCTTAATATCAGCAAGATGATAACCTCACCTTAAGAACATGTTAATTGTGGTGCACATTTCCTTATGCAGCTCTACATTATTGCTGCATAATCTATATCCTCCCAACAAATCCCCATAAGGGAGAGAGTCCAATAGATGAGGTGGATGACAACTAGTCTTATATAAAAAATGGTCACTATTATTAAATTTCCTATGTATCTTGGTTTTTACTTTCTTACCAACCACTCCTGTTAAACATACATCCAAAATACAATTGACTCACCAAACTGGAGTCCATCAAATTTGATACAGAATCTATTATTATCCAAATCCTTTATGAAGGAGGGAAACATGTCCATACCCCATTTACACAGAAGAACTAAATCATCTATAAATCTATGATACGTGACAACGTGGTGAATAAAAAAATGATTCCTATATAAGTACTCAACTTTATATCTACCCATAAATAGGTTTGCATACATGGGGGGCAAATGATGCTCCCATGGCCGTACCTACCTTCTGTCTATAAATGTCTCCACAAAACTCAAAACAATTATTATTCAAGCAAAAATCCACCAGTTCTACTATGTAATTACTTACTGGACTGTCCCCTAAAAAAATGTCAAAGCTTCCAAACCATCTTTACGATGAATAGAAGTGTACAAACTTTTAACATCTATAGAAATCCAGTACATCCCTTGTGTCCATTGTATATTTTCAATCTTTTGTAAAAAATCAGAAGTATCGTTGATAAATGAAGGTAACTTCATTACATATGGTAACAAATAATTATGAAGGAGTTCACCTATATTTTTTAAAAAATAATTAGATGCCAATATTATAGGTCTACCTGGTAATCTTTGCATATTTTTATGCAGCTTAGGGAGAGAATAGAAATGGGCTATGGAATTATTTTCATTATATAATTTCCTATCTGTGTCAATTTTAGTAAAGTACCCTCGTCTGTAGCCTTTAAGTAACAAAACCTGAAATGTTTCTTTTCCATTAATATATTCTTGTAATAAAACTTTACCATAAGTATTTTCATCACTAAGATGCTCAACACACATGTGCATATATTGATTTACTTGCATAACTACAAGCTTATTACCCTTATCCGAAGGCTTAAAAACAAGTTCCATCTGTTCCCCTTTATAAGTAGGGCTCTGGGAGATGAAGCATTTACAGGTTCCCTGTGTCCATTAGAGACATAAGTGCCAAACCAGGAATATTCAGGCAGTGGTGAAGACTGATTGTGGAATACAGAATTCTGAATAATCTTATTTGGGTCTACTACAATGTGTTTTACTCACAAGTGCTCAAAGACTGCTGTCTCTGCACCAAGAAGTCAAGCATCTTATAGCTTGCATAGGCAAACAGCTGCCATGGCTTACTCAAACACATTATTTGAGTTTGAGTGAGGTAAGTGCTTTTGCTGTGTTTGGGGGATGGGAGTGTAGATTTGAATACTGGTCGGGAAGGGAATTTTAGGTTTAGTGAGTGATGGTGGTGGTATTTCAGGTTTAGAGAGTGGGAATGGAGGTTTAGGGTTTGGAAATGAGAAGAGAGTCTTAGGGTTAGAGAAGGGAGCTTTAGGGTTAGGAAGTAAGAAGGGATTCTTAGGTTTAGGGAGCAGGAGGGATATCTTAAGTTAAGGGATTGTGAAGGGAGTTTTAGAGTTAGAGTAAGGGTACTGGTACAGCTATACACTTTTAATGAATAGAGTGTCTGAAGGGCTAACTAGAGAGTAAGGGTACTGGTACAGCTATACACTTTTATAGAATAGAGTGTCTGAAGGGCTAACTAGAGAGTAAGGGTACTGGTACAGCTATACACTTTTATAGAATAGAGTGTCTGAAGGGCTAACTAGAGAGTAAGGGTACTGGCACAGCTATACACTTTTATAGAATAGAGTGTCTGAAGGGCTAACTAGAGAGTAAGGGTACTGGCACAGCTATACACTTTTATAGAATAGAGTGTCTGAAGGGCTAACTAGAGAGTAAGGGTACTGGTACAGCTATACACTTTTATAGAATAGAGTGTCTGAAGGGCTAACTAGAGAGTAAGGGTACTGGTACAGCTATACACTTTTATAGAATAGAGTGTCTGAAGGGCTAACTAGAGAGTAAGGGTACTGGTACAGCTATACACTTTTATAGAATAGAGTGTCTGAAGGGCTAACTAGAGAGTAAGGGTACTGGTACAGCTATACACTTTTATAGAATAGAGTGTCTGAAGGGCTAACTAGAGAGTAAGGGTACTGGTACAGCTATACACTTTTATAGAATAGAGTGTCTGAAGGGCTAACTAGAGAGTAAGGGTACTGGTACAGCTATACACTTTTATAGAATAGAGTGTCTGAAGGGCTAACTAGAGAGTAAGGGTACTGGTACAGCTATACACTTTTATAGAATAGAGTGTCTGAAGGGCTAACTAGAGAGTAAGGGTACTGGTACAGCTATACACTTTTATAGAATAGAGTGTCTGAAGGGCTAACTAGAGAGTAAGGGTACTGGTACAGCTATACACTTTTATAGAATAGAGTGTCTGAAGGGCTAACTAGAGAGTAAGGGTACTGGTACAGCTATACACTTTTATAGAATAGAGTGTCTGAAGGGCTAACTAGAGAGTAAGTACTGGTACAGCTATACACTTTTATAGAATAGAGTGCCTGAAGGGCTAACTAGAGAGTAAGTGTACTGGTACAGCTAGACACTTTTATAGAATAGAGTGTCTGAAGGGCTAACTAGAGAGTAAGGGTACTGGTACAGCTATACACTTTTATAGAATAGAGTGTCTGAAGGGCTAACTAGAGAGTAAGGGTACTGGTACAGCTATACACTTTTATAGAATAGAGTGTCTGAAGGGCTAACTAGAGAGTAAGGGTACTGGTACAGCTATACACTTTTATAGAATAGAGTGTCTGAAGGGCTAACTAGAGAGTAAGGGGGTACTGGTACAGCTATACACTTTTATAGAATAGAGTGTCTGAAGGGCTAACTAGAGAGTAAGGGTACTGGTACAGCTATACACTTTTATAGAATAGAGTGTCTGAAGGGCTAACTAGAGTAAGGGTACTGGTACAGCTATACACTTTTATAGAATAGAGTGTCTGAAGGGCTAACTAGAGAGTAAGGGTACTGGTACAGCTATACACTTTTATAGAATAGAGTGTCTGAAGGGCTAACTAGAGAGTAAGGGTACTGGTACAGCTATACACTTTTATAGAATAGAGTGTCTGAAGGGCTAACTAGAGAGTAAGGGTACTGGTACAGCTATACACTTTTATAGAATAGAGTGTCTGAAGGGCTAACTAGAGAGTAAGGGTACTGGTACAGCTATACACTTTTATAGAATAGAGTGTCTGAAGGGCTAACTAGAGAGTAAGGGTACTGGTACAGCTATACACTTTTATAGAATAGAGTGTCTGAAGGGCTAACTAGAGAGTAAGGGTACTGGTACAGCTATACACTTTTATAGAATAGAGTGTCTGAAGGGCTAACTAGAGAGTAAGGGTACTGGTACAGCTATACACTTTTATAGAATAGAGTGTCTGAAGGGCTAACTAGAGAGTAAGGGTACTGGTACAGCTATACACTTTTATAGAATAGAGTGTCTGAAGGGCTAACTAGAGAGTAAGGGTACTGGTACAGCTATACACTTTTATAGAATAGAGTGTCTGAAGGGCTAACTAGAGAGTAAGGGTACTGGTACAGCTATACACTTTTATAGAATAGAGTGTCTGAAGGGCTAACTAGAGAGTAAGGGTACTGGTACAGCTATACACTTTTATAGAATAGAGTGTCTGAAGGGCTAACTAGAGAGTAAGGGTACTGGTACAGCTATACACTTTTATAGAATAGAGTGTCTGAAGGGCTAACTAGAGAGTAAGGGTACTGGTACAGCTATACACTTTTATAGAATAGAGTGTCTGAAGGGCTAACTAGAGAGTAAGGGTACTGGTACAGCTATACACTTTTATAGAATAGAGTGTCTGAAGGGCTAACTAGAGAGTAAGGGTACTGGTACAGCTATACACTTTTATAGAATAGAGTGTCTGAAGGGCTAACTAGAGAGTAAGGGTACTGGTACAGCTATACACTTTTATAGAATAGAGTGTCTGAAGGGCTAACTAGAGAGTAAGGGTACTGGTACAGCTATACACTTTTATAGAATAGAGTGTCTGAAGGGCTAACTAGAGAGTAAGGGTACTGGTACAGCTATACACTTTTATAGAATAGAGTGTCTGAAGGGCTAACTAGAGAGTAAGGGTACTGGTACAGCTATACACTTTTATAGAATAGAGTGTCTGAAGGGCTAACTAGAGAGTAAGGGTACTGGTACAGCTATACACTTTTATAGAATAGAGTGTCTGAAGGGCTAACTAGAGAGTAAGGGTACTGGTACAGCTATACACTTTTATAGAATAGAGTGTCTGAAGGGCTAACTAGAGAGTAAGGGTACTGGTACAGCTATACACTTTTATAGAATAGAGTGTCTGAAGGGCTAACTAGAGAGTAAGGGTACTGGTACAGCTATACACTTTTATAGAATAGAGTGTCTGAAGGGCTAACTAGAGAGTAAGGGTACTGGTACAGCTATACACTTTTATAGAATAGAGTGTCTGAAGGGCTAACTAGAGAGTAAGGGTACTGGTACAGCTATACACTTTTATAGAATAGAGTGTCTGAAGGGCTAACTAGAGAGTAAGGGTACTGGTACAGCTATACACTTTTATAGAATAGAGTGTCTGAAGGGCTAACTAGAGAGTAAGGGTACTGGTACAGCTATACACTTGTATAGAATAGAGTGTCTGAAGGGCTAACTAGTCACAAGATATCAAGTTGTTGTGAGTAAATGGCATATATTGTGTCTATTTGCATTTGTGTTTTTTCACACTTGAGCTGAATTTGAAATACATTCTCTTGGCTCAGTGCTCTAACCAATGACATAAGTAAGTAAATATATATATGTATATTAAATTCAGTTCCCTATTGTAACTAGGGCTCGGCTTTAAATAGGATAAAATACAGCTAAAGTGCTCTCCTCTTAATCATTTTTGTACATCATTTTTTCCACATAATCCTAGTTTTCTTATTTTGCATCATCTCCATCAGTATAATTTTCTTGTCTCTGTAAGGCTTCTACATCTGACAGAAGTATCCAAATCTGATAATAGAAAGGTCTGATAGAAAGGAATTACTATTTTCCAGTCCCTAGTTCATTACCGTAAATCGTTTTTGCACTTGCTGCTACTGTCTTTCTTTAAACCAAGTAATTCACAGCCTTTGTAGTAATAACCCTCAGAACCTTTTTCTATTCCAGGTTATTGAATATAAAACACCTCGTAAGTTCAAACTTAGGGTCTTAGGTTTTTACTAGGCATGCAGCCCATGAGACCATTAAAGAGCCTAGGCCAAATTCCAAATTGCCCCAAAACACCATCTGCTTAAATTACTTGTTCAAGTCACATTAGGCCAATGAAGGCTGAGGTAATCAAACTGTACCACAGGAAGTAGTTCATTAACAGTTCACAATGAAGGCTGAGGTAATCAAACTGTACCACAGGAAGTAGTTCATTAACAGTTCACAATGAAGGCTGAGGTAATCAAACTGTACCACAGGAAGTAGTTCATTAACAGTTCACAATGAAGGCTGAGGTAATCAAACTGTACCACAGGAAGTAGTTCATTAACAGTTCACAGCCTTAGTCACGTTTTGCCACCTAGCTTAATTTTTTACCATGTTTATAGGTTCATTTGGAAGCATTGAAATGGACCTGCCACTTTTCATAGTATGCCTCCAACACTTCAGACTCAGTGTCATCTGCAAAGAGATGGATATAGTTTTCCCATGCCTCTGTAAAGTCAGAGACCGACACACTACATAGAGATGAGCCTAAGACCAGTCTCTGTGGAACAGCATTAGTCACCTTCACCTCCACAAGAAATACCAATTTCTACCAGTCTCTTCTTCCTGAATGTTAACCTACTTTGCACCCACTTGCACATTTTACTATCCAGTCCTACCCCCTCATTTTGGCAAGAAACTGTGGTTGAGGGGCCAGTCAGTGATTCTTCTGAGGTTCTGGTATTTCCTGTACAGATGACTGCCTTAGTCCACTTCCCCCTAAGTTAGTCATAGAACTTGATTATGTTAGCCTGTTAGAACCTCAGTGTTGTGTATCTATAATGATATTTACCAAGCAGCATAGTTTGCTCCCAGAATCTCATTAGCATTGCGTTTGTGACCATTTGCATTGCTTTCTCTACCACTCCAGTCATCCTTGTTTGACATGTAATTTCTGCCACTGGTCTTGTTTTGTCTTTGTGAAAAGTAACCAATAATACCTGGCTCTAGCTCCCTTGGATCACTCTTTCTTAATGGGTAAAGTAACCACTAATACCTGTCTCCAGCTCCCTTGGATCACTCTTTCTTTAATGGGCATGCTGAAGAGCTTTGGCAGTGGCAAAACTAAAATCATCAACTCCACATGCGAGGATCCTGAGTGAGATCCAGTCAAGCCACCTGTGCCTTTTCCTAGTGCTTCTAATGTCTTCCTCCTCAGTTGTCCTTACCCTGTCCACTCCTGTATTTTTTCTATTTTGCTATTCTAAATGGATAACCATCAATCTGTGCTCTTCAGGAATGTCAAATTACACGTTGTCTTGGATTTAAAAAAATAGTAGGGTATTTTAGTAGATGTGTAGAGTTTAGAACTGTTTCTTTAATAATATGAGATGGTTCATGAATGTTTATTCATTGCTGCATTATGTCATAATGTGAGAATGGTTTGATCATTCTGCAGTTTGTTTCAAAAGGAAAGACATTCTATTTGTGATTAGAAGCATTTCTAACCACTGTGGAGTGTACTGTATCAAAGACACTGATGTATTTGTTCTTTTTTGTTGTCTTGGACTATGACTTTAGTTCTGAAATGTTGTCTAACCATCAACAAATATAGTCTACCAGAGCATCTGCTGTCTTTTTCTTTCTGCTTGAGTGGGATTATTAGTTAGACTTTGGTAATCCTAACTGGCAGAGGATACTACATCAAGATTTTTTATTTTTTATTTTTTTTTATTTTACATTTGTTGACCGGGCTAGTCTAACTGGATACATGTCCATTTTCAGTAGAGGCCTGGGGAGAAAAGCTCCACTTTAAACTAAATAAATCAAGACAAACAAAAGTCCATGCAATATATACAGTACATAAACCTGAAAAATTTTTTCATCAAATTGAGTTACACAGAACTACAAATATACAGATTGTGACTACTGAGTTTAATAAGGTAAAATACAGTATTATTACCAAGGGAAAGAGATAGATATTCTTGATTAGTATATTGGGTATGAATGTGCCTTTGTAAAGATGTAAAATGGCTATGATAAAGTGTGTAACACTGAGAAGTAAGAGAATTATTGAATGTATGTACATGGGGAAGTAGTTATAGTCATAGTGAAAGAAATAGATTGGTTTATATACAAGGTGGAAAGATAAGAGCTCACTGAAGAAGGCAATGTTGTTAGGAGCATATTCAGTGCAAGCAGCTTGGGAATAAGATACTAAGAAGGGGGTGTGGGATGAAATTGCTAATACTGCAAAGAGGGTTATTGGAAGAGAGTTATAGAATAATGTTATATTGGGGGGCTTAGTCAGGGTTAGTACAAGGACAAAGCCATTGTGTTTTTAGTTGAATCTTTAGTTGCTTTTTAAAGAGTGGTAATGATGAGAGAGATGTAAGTTTTGTGGGAAGCTTGTTCCAAATTTTCCCTACTGTATTAGAGAAAAGAGAATCACCTGCCTTGTTGTGGGATTTCTGGATGGTAACCAGTAGTTTATTTGCTGAGCGAAGGTTATTAAGGTTTGTGTAGTGGGAGATGAGGCTACTGAGAATAGGAGTATTACTAGGCTGGTACAGAATTTTATGGGTAATGGAGAGTTGTTGAAATTCTAGCTGGTTATTTAGTTCAAGCCATCCAAGAAGTTTGAGATTTAGACAGTGATGAGTTCTAAATGAGGGCCCAGTAGCAAACCTGGCAATATTGTTATAAGAAGTGGACAATTTGTTTAGGTTACTTTTGGAAAGATTAGTATAAACTGGTGAGGCATAGAGGAGGGTGGAGATCAGATGGGTCTGGGCAACAGTAGTTCTGGCTTCTGGGGTGAGAAAAGGTTTTATCCTATATAAGGATCCAAGTTTTCTGTTTACAGTTTTAATAGTGGCATTAATATGTGAGTCAAAGTTGAGGTTGTGGTCAATCAATACACCTAATAATTTTGTAGTTGGGTCAGGAGCTATGATTGTACCGTCGATGGATGTAATAGAGAAATCTATTGGGGTGGATTTAAAAGTTGGAGAAAATAGTAATAGTTTAGTTTTTTTGGCATTAAGGAGGAGGCGACGTTGTTGGAACCAGTTTTCTACTTGGTTAAATACTGTTTGGGTGATGGACTGGAGTTCAGATGAGGTGGTTCCTTTACAAACCAAAGTGGAGTCATCTGCGTATTGTACGCTGGTAGGTAGAGGTAAATTAGTAGAAAGGTCGTTAATGAATATGGAGAAGAGTAGAGGTCCCAGGATAGAGCCCTGAGGGACACCAAGGGTAATAGGGAGAAGTTTGGATAGGTTATTATCCCAAAGGACAGCCTGCTGACTATTGTGCATATAGGATTTGAACCATTGTAATGCCTGTGTGTCAAGTGAGAAAGAGTTGAGTATGTTGAGTAGTATTTGATGGTTGACCATATCAAAAGCTTTAGAGAGGTCAATGAACAGAGCAGAGGAGTGCGTGTTATTGTTGCGATGTTTATTAATGCAGTCTCTAAAGGATAGGAGAGCAGTGGTGGTACTGTGGAATGGTCTAAAACCATGTTGACAGTCAGCTAGAAGGTTATATTGGAGAATGTGGTCAAGGAATTGTTGATGGATACATTTTTCCATTATTATGGCTAGTGGTGATAATAGGGCTATGGGCCAAAAGTTAGAGAGTTCAGTTGAGTTCCCTCCTTTGTGAAGTGGGATTATGTGAGAGATTTTCCAGAGTGAGGGAATGGAACCTTCAGTTATGGTTCTATTGATTAGAATCAAAATGGGATAGGCAAGAGCTTTTGCAGCAGTTTGAAGGTATTCAGGTGGTAGGAGATCAGCTGAGGGAGTACAAGGTTTAAGTTTATGAAGTAGAGTATAGATGAGGGTTGTAGGAATAGGTTTTAAGTGAAAGGTAGCTGCTAAGGTAGTTGGGGAGGATGAGAGAGTAGGGTTAACAGGTGGTAAGGTGTTAGCTAGAGATTGTACAGTTTCAGTAAAAAAGGTACTGAAAGCATCAGCAATCTGCGTTGGAGAGTTTAGGGAAAGACCAGATGGGGTAGGTGTTTTGAAGTGGCCTGGATGTAAAAGTTTATTTATGCCTGACCAGAAGCTTTGGGGTTGATTATGGTGATTTTGTTGGAGTTTAAAGAAATAGTTTTTTTTTATCCTGAATTATTGATTTTTTGGTGGCATTTCTTAGCTGTCTAAAGTACTGCTGATCAATTGGGTCTTTAGTGTTTCTCCATTTGGACCAGATTTTATTTCTTTGTAGGATTTGTTGTCTTGTTTCTTTAGTGAGCCATGGTGCTGTTTTGTATCTAGTTCTTATAGAGCGTGATGGGGCATGGAATTCTAAAATTTGTAGGAATTTGGAGTTAAAATGGGATACTGCTTCATCAATTGGCAGGTGCCTTAGGGGTGACCAGTCACAGGCTTGAAGTTCAGCCTGAAAGTTGGCTGGATCAAAATTTTTTTTGTTGCGGGTGATTTTAAAGGTAGTTTGATTTGGGATAAAGGATTTTTGTCTAGATAGATAGGTTAGTAAATGGTCACTAATATCATCAGGAAGGATACCTACTTTGTAAGAGAGAGGGTGGCTGTTAATTAAAATCCAGTCTAATATACTCTCTTTGCAGCTGGGTTTATGGATTCTGGTGGGGGTAGTAATAGTTTGTGAGAAGCCATAGAGGTTTATATGGGTTGTGGGTTCTAGAGTGGTACAGGTGTTCCAGTCTATATTAAAATCGCCAAGTACAATGGTTTCTTGAGGGAAGGATGTTGAAAGCCAGCAGAGGATATTTTCTAAGATGCTAATGTTATTGCCTGGGGGTAGGTAGGAGCATATTATGTATATAGATTTAGTTGTATTGAGCTGGAGCTTGGAGATAAGAATTTCCACATTAGTTTCTAGAGGTGGTTGTACTAGTATGGGCGTGACCTGTAAATGAGATTTGTGCAGTATTACTACCCCGCCACCTTTTTTGGTAGTTCGGTCTAACCTCAAGATATTATAACCAGGTGGGAGTATTTCATTGTCTTTTGTAACTGGTTTAAGCCAGGTTTCAGTTAAGCATAATATATCGAAAGAGTGAGTATCTAGTAGAGCGTGTAGTTGGCTTACTTTATTGTTAACACTTCTTATACTGATATGAGCTATGAGTAGAGAATTTGTGCTTGTACAGGGAGTGAAGGGGGGTGAGGGGTATCTTAGGGTGTTGTTATATGGTCCTGGGTTGGGATGAATGTCCCTGTGAAGGAGTAGATGTCTAAGTGGGCTATAAGGATGCTTCAGTGGTTTGCTGTAATTAGGTTGTGTTTTCCTATATAGTGTAAATGAGAAATGGCCTACTCTGTGGTATTTAGGTGATAGATAGGTTGAGGCGGATGTTATGTTAGAATGGCTTTGGAATTCAAGCTCATTTATTACTAATGTTTGTTTTAGGGGTTGGTGAGATGATGTGACTTGTAGGTTTTCATAAAAGGTGAGAGTATAGGGAATAGAAAGGATAGATAGTAGTGAGAGTAGGAGAGGTAGTTTTATGCAGGTGAGTGTATAAGTTAAGGGCATGGTGAAGGAGATGATAGAATATAGTTAAGAATTAGGAGGTGGGAGTAAAGAGAGTGTGGAGTATTGAGGTATGTAAGAGGTAATTGAGAGTAGTTGTCAGTATGTGAGTGGGTGTGTAGATGGTATGTGTATGATGAGTTGTGGGAGTAAAGAGAATGTGGAGTATTGAGGTATGTAAGAGGTAATTGAGTAGTTGTCAGTATGTGAGTGGGTGTGTAGATGGTATGTGTGTGATGAGTTGTGGATGACTATTGTATAGGAAGTAGGAGGGAGTGGCTATATAAGTATAAAGGTAGGACCACTGGGGGAGGGTGGGATTTGGGGGTAGGGTAGGGGGAGGCCGGGTGAGCCCACAGAGCAAGCGGGCGGGTTAGAAGGCAAGTGAGAGTCTACAGAGACAATCAGGAAGCAGCAGGCTCCTGAGGCAAGTTAAGTATATCCAGGTGAGTACAGTATGGTAAATGCAGGAGAGAGGTAGGGAAAGTTTGTGGAATAAAGGGAAGAAAAAACAGAGTACAGTTAGTGGGAGGAAGAAAAGGTAACAGTATAGTGAAAGTAGCAAGAGAATTAGCAACTAGTTGAGGGATAAGAGATGTAAGAGTATTAAGAGTAGATATTTGGGAAGGTGGAGTACAGGGTGTAACCCTAGACTGGAGTAGAGTGCCACCTAGTGGGTAGAAAGTATAGTACACAAAGGTATAAATATTAGATAAAGCTACAAGATGGAGTTACAGTTAACAAAAGGTAAGGGGAGGAAATAGCAGATTGCTATTGGGGTGTAGGGGAGAAAACTTTGCTGCTGGTTTCCCTGCTCGCTAGCTTAGTTTCTCTTGGTACTAGATAGGTATAAATAAATAATACAGTTTAATAGGTAGATCCAAGGTGGAACATACTTTCTTAGTCCTTTTGGTAGCTGGGAACACAATATATGAGTTGGGGCAGCAGGTTTCCTTGGCCAGATGTTGGGATGGTAGAGACAAAAAAAATCAGAAAGGGGTCCTGAAAGATCAAGCAGCTCCCTTAGTATAGGATAGGAGGTAGAGAGCTAAGAGGGATAGAAAGATAAAAAAAATATTTAGGTGTGAAGACAAAAAATTAAAAATATGCTGTACAGTAAAAGCAATCTAGGTAAGACACAGGTATATCCGAGCAAAACAAAAATAGACTATTTATGGATGCAATGGTTACTAATTTTAGTCAGCATTTTCAGGTACATGCAATGCCATAAGATAAGTAAGCAGATATATACAGTCACAGTTGAGATTTTCTAACAGTAACAA
The DNA here is from genome assembly GCF_019279795.1 of Protopterus annectens. NCBI lineage: Eukaryota > Metazoa > Chordata > Ceratodontiformes > Protopteridae > Protopterus > Protopterus annectens. The sequence continues at coordinate 1,707,571,252 of NC_056729.1, read as the reverse complement.
TTATAGAGTTTGTAAAAAGTAATTCATACAAATCACTGAATCTAACAATGCACTAAATGAGAGTTAATACAATTACACAGGATGTGTTAAACTAGTTCCACAAAAATGTTGTGCGGGTAGCAGCCACTTGATAAATGTATGTTTCTCCCACCGTGATTAAAGTTCTTAAGATTAGATTAGGAGAGCAGTCCTAGCTTACAGGACAGGTTCAAATTTTGATCTAGCTATATGAGGTAAACATAAGGTTGACAACACATAAAATGGCCAGGAAGCTATACAATGCCTATCGGGGGGGGGGGGGGGGGTTCCTATTAGAATTAGCAGACCAGCTTGTTAGATGTTTAAATTATTTTATTCATTTTTTTATTCTTTAATTGGATAAGTGAAAAGAGACAGGGACCCTTTGCAGCCAGAACCTGGGCCACAATGGCAAAGACCATAATAACATATAAGAAATGCATTTATGAATGCAAAGAAGAAGAAAAAAAAACAATGCTGCAGTTAAGGCATTTGACAAAGATTGCATGTAAACTATATACTTGGTGGACTTATTTAAATTCTTAAGCTTCATTTGTCAACCGTAAGTAATTTGAAATAATACCTTGAAAGATGTTATTCTTTTCTTGTGGAATGGCACAACTGTTGTGAACATGAAACCAGATTTTATCTAAGTTAAGAGTTTGTTCATTTGACAAAGATTGGGGCAAGAATTTTGATGTGTTGTTCTGAAAAAAAGTCTCTGTTTGGCCATTAGCTGTCATAACATAACACTGATTGTCACATTAAAAGACTGATCAGTAACTGAGGACTTGTTATTAGTTTAGATGCCTGATTAGTGTCAGTGTACTACAAATACAGGTAAGGGGTACTCTGACTGGAACGCTATCAGTAGCCCCTTCTGGGAAATATTGAGACTGTATATATCCAAAGGAAAACAGCTTGGCTAAGCCTAAGTTATTATTGCTAAGTTGACACTAAGAGGCTGAGGTGGGTGAACTCTTGAGAGATAGAGATTATAAGACTGTTTTGGAGATGACAATGTACAACTTATATGATTGTGACAGGTGTTGATTATGACACAAGACACTAATGTGCATTTGCCATGAGCTGTTAAGCCAGTAACATTGTTTAATATATATTTGGGTGACACTGGTGTACATTTGGACTCCCCTGTCCTCACATCATATTGGTAACAGCAGTGAAGGATGTAAAGTGCATAATCATGTTAATCCATTACATTGGTTTACAGAACTGGCACTGCAAACTAAACCTTTATTTCATGTAAAACAGTCTTGTAACCAAATATTATAATATCCTTGCAGCCAAAAAGTAAAACAGTCTATATCGTACAGTAGTTATTTTATTTTTTAATTATAATCATTGAATCCCTGACAAGATGACCTCTGAGGAGTATATTAGCACAGTTTTCCTTTACCAAAATAGCAGGGGTTACTGTTTACTATTATAGTCAATAATAAAGGACTGAAGACTGGTCCTTTGGGGATTCATGTCATTGACTGGCTTAGTTTTGAGCTACAGCTTGCCTATTTTACCATTTGCTATCAGACACCTTGAGAACCAAGCCAAATAATTTGTCTGGTTGCCGGAGCTGATTCATCATAATAGCTGGCTATAAAAATTATCAAAGACTTTTAAAGGCTCAAGTACATTTTTTTTTTTATTTTTTTTTTATTTATTTAACATTTGTTGACCGGGAATGTCCGACTAGGTTCCACAGAGCCTGTTTTCAGCGGAGGCCCAGGAAGAAATGCTCCAGATACATACCTCTCAACCTTTTAGTGCAAGAAATCTGGACAAAGCCTAAAATAGCAGGGGGGGGGGGCAAAAAAAGGGACAGATTTTAAATATTGCTCTTATGTTAGACTAATAGAATTTGTGTTAGCATGCATTTTTGAAGGATATCAATTCGGAAACTCAAATGTATGTCATTATGTAGTGACTTCAGTCCTCAGTAATTTAAAGGAAAACCATACATTTTGTGAGAAACAGACCGAAAATATAAGGCAAGAATATGGACAGTTGAGAAGTATGCTCAAGTAACAAGGCCCTTGTTGCTTGTATAGTGTCTGCACTAGACCTTTCCTGATGTGTTCCATTAGACATAGCAGTTGAATGACAGACCATATATCTGTTATACTTGGCAAGAGCTTCTCTCAGTCCCTCATTAACTTGCCATAACTAGATACATAACAATCTGGAATTGCTTCTAAACTTCCAAACCAGATGACAACTTATTGTGGTTCTCTAAAACCTCAATAATCATTTCAAATGTGAAATCTTCATTCATTTACATGAAAAACTAAGATGCATTAACTCATTATAGCCAAGTATGCCTCCAGGGGTTTCTACAGTCACCTCTTACTGTACCTCTAGGGGTCAAATATTGCTTGTTTATATTTTCATTAATAATTCCAAAACCATGCTGCATACAAGGTATCAGAATATTTTATCTTGAAGCATACATGATGGGAAACACAACTGTACTGATACTTGACCTGTGTCAATGAGTATTTGTTAAAATTGCAAGGTGATATCTTATTTTTTTCAGGGCTCAAGCCACGCCCACTGGGAGTTAAAGGTACGTACTCAAAAGAGCTGTACTGGAAGGAATGTTGCATGTTCATGCGTGTTCACATCTTCCTATCTAATCAATTATAATTCATCTGCAGATGAAATTTAGCGTTTACTTTTTCCCTTTATATTATCTACTCTAAATTAAGCACTCAGAAATTCTGGGTATATTGTTGGCTGTCACCATAATAGAGCAATCTGTTGTATACAATAATATCATTAAGTTTCCAAGAAGATTCATCAAGTTATCTAGGCTATGCCCTCTCACGAAAGTGATTAAAAAACTTGTGACCTCTGGGACTGGACTACATATTGGTATCTTAACTATTTGAAGCAGTTAGAGCAGAGGATTAATGCTCTGAGCTGGTTCCTGTAGTTAAGGGTACAGGGTTTGATTCCTTTCCTCCATCATCTCCATTTGCCTACCATGTGACTCCGACCATACTCACTTGAATAGACAGTACTCCTGGGTCAACCCTAAAAATGGACATTGGTGCCCAGTGGGCTTACCCAGTTAACAAATGTATAAAATACATATCTACATCCCGCCTTGTATATAAATCCTTTTCCATCTCTCCTATTTCACTTCAGATAGTAAAAACTGCATATTAATACAGTTGCCAGTTTGGTAAGCAACGCTTTTGCAAAACTAAATATAAATATAAATTCACCACCGTCACCCAGACAGGACCCCTCCCCAAAAAGTTATTCTATACACTGAGTTTCAGCTCTTTAAATACATGCCATCAACTCTAACTCCAGCTGCTGTACAGAGTGAAAGGACTTGGGAGCAGCTACTGTTTTAATAGCCCTGCATGAATCCGTGTAGAATGGATATTTAGACTTATCTAGGGCAGCCTTTCTAACCTACATGCTAGGTGCTCTACATTGTTCACTTCATGGCATGGTGAAAATATTGACAAAAAGAATCCTGATCATACTTTTAAGCTGGCCTGAGGTCATACTGACCAGCAGTGAGAATCTATCTGTTTTATATTGCCACCTTTTACAAAGAATACTTTGTTGCCTGTACCCTATCTGCAGCGCCATTTGTTTTTTAATAGTTAATGAGATATAATGTCTTAATGACTGAACTTTTTTGCCCACTCCTCTAATTCACTCCTTAATGTCCCCATACTTCTTTATAGAGTGACCCAAGGATTGCACATACAGAATGAATAAATAAGGTGAAAGGACATACCTAGTACCTCTCCTAGCATCTATACTCCCCAGTAACATACCTGTCAACTGTCAATAAGTTACCAACAGCGAAGGCTAGTAACTTCAATGCAAGTTAGGGCAAGACAAGCAAATAATGGGGGCAATGGATAACTGGAATGGGGCATGAATATATAATTCATAAAGATAACAGCATGGGTCAGCTTTGACCATGGTTACAAGTTTGCTTAAATAAATGGTCATTCATTGCTGCATGTACTAAACAACCTTCTATCAGTTGCATTCAAATATATGTATAGTGCACTGTGTAGGATTAAGAACGATGCAAAATGCCAGCTTTTATTATTGTTACTTTTCTTTATCTTGAATCAAATCTTCTGGTTTACTAGTTTATTATATTCAGCCATTGTGTTTTGTTTTGCATCTTCAGATGCTGTAACTAAGTTACTGTGCGTGAACTTCATGGGGTACAAGAATAAAGCCCCGACAACAACTCAGGTCAGCTAGCTTTGATTAGTAGCCTGTGCACTGGATGAGGCTGCCACTAGGCAAAGAGGAATGATGCTGCTCACCTGTCCACTGGGGAAGGGGCGGGAATGGGAATGATGCTGAGGTGAATCCCTCAGGCACTATTTTCAGTGAATCCTCGGATCAATGTTGTGATTGGCAGCAGATGCAGGTGGCAGGGAGGGAGGGAGGGGAAATTTGAGTAACATGTCACTGTGGAAGCAGGACATGTCTACTTGTAGTATGCCTATGGCAAGCCCCCACCCGAGCATGTTCCTAGCATACTAGGAAAGGTAGGGCTCCACCTTTCTAGCTACCTAGCAGCTTTGAGGCCCTCTCTTTTCCCCCATCTGCAGACCCACTAACTTGATACTTAACCCATTCTGCCAGTACCTTAGCTTCCGAGATCAGATGAGATTGGGCGCATTCAGGATGGAATGGCCTGGAGGTTGGTGATCTCAGAATCTGACAGGTGAAATGATAATGGGAGATACATACTTGAAGTACAGTCATGTTGTGGTGTAAAATATGCCCAACCTGCATAACATGAGTATGTAAGTAGGTGTGAGTTTGTGTGTGTGTGTGTGTGTGTGTGTGTGTGTGTGTGTGTGTGTGTGTGTGTGTGTGTGTGTGTGTGTGTGTGTGTGAGTGTGTGTGTGTGTGTGTGTGTGTGTGTGTGTGTGTGTGTGTGTGTGTGTGTGTGTGTGTGTGTGTGTGTGTGTGTGTGTGTGTGTGTGTGTGAGAGTGTGTGTGTAAGCACATCACATTGTTAATTTAAATGCTTCTGTAGGATCCTAAAAGTAGTGTTATATAATGTAGAAGAAAATTTCCACAACTGAAGTATCACTAATTCATTTGTATTTAATTTTGCAGCATGCAGTCTAACATGTTTGACCATTTGTTCTCTGCTAGCTCCATGGGGTAGAGGGTTAAATCCCTGACTGCAGGGTCTTCAGAATCAACTAGCAACCTAAGTAGATGAGATACTGGTATTCAGGATGACACTGAGTGACTATCACCAGTTTAGCAATCTTCAGTGGGTGAGGAAGTCTGCTCCATTTATTGCAATGCTGGTACCTTCAAGTGTAAGAGGTGTGCACATGCAGTACATGAAGTGGGTATACGTACTTAGCTCTGCCAAGCCATAGTTCCTGACATAACTTTTATTGTATAGACTGGAAAGCTGTGCATTCACCTAGAAGCACATAGAAGAGCCCTGCCACAGCCCATGTGCACATTAGAGCTACCCTGGAGGGGTTAGAATAATAAGAGCAATTGCATCATGGCTCCCTGACCCGGACAATGGTCTTCCCACATCATCATTCAAAAGAATGAATAACATGCTCATAACAGGGTAGCCTAACTGACACTTTGGATTGATAAAGAACAGATGTATGTGTGTTTGTGTGGTGTGTGTGTGTGTGTGTGTGTGTGTGTGTGTGTGTGTGTGTGTGTGTGTGTGTGTGTGTGTGTGTGTGTGTGTGTGTGTGTGTATATATATATATATATATATATATATATATATATATATATATATATATATATATATATACACACACATACATAGAGATAGAGAGGAAGAGGGATATGTATATCTGTATACCTCAGAGATGTAGGCACCAGACCATGGGTGAGTTTCTGATTTCCAATCCAGTGGTTCAAGTTATGCTTAAATAGGTTTAGGAAGGGATTTTTTTTTCACATGAATGGTGAGCCTGTTCCAGAGAAAAGGAATTCTCTGAGATACATATCTGTCTGTCCATGTCCTATTTATATTGCAAGCAAAATTTAGGTCCCTAGATCTAGTAGTTCTGATGTTGTTTGTTTTGCGGATCCACAAAAGGTGCATCAGAGCAGGGTCCAGGGATGCCTTGCAAGCCAGGCATAGCTCACCTTTCAGAAGTATGTAGAAGACCGTGTATAGAGACAGGGCTTTGACGTGATCCAAATGGGACATTGTGCTTATGCCTTGTATTCTTTTTATAAGCTACCTTTGCAGAACTTCCATTTGCTGCAAATGTCTGGTCAGCTACATATCAAAAGAGGCATTATACTCAATGATGGCTCTGATGAGGACCGAGTAAAGTGGTACACTGACTTCCCTGGACCTAGATGTCATGCACTTACTTATAAGTTGAGCAACATAAAACAATTCCCTTCCAACCTTGGATACATGTTGGTGGAAGGCCAGGTTATTGTCTACGTATTCCTAGATCCACTCTTTGGGGTGTTTTACTGATGATGTAGTTTCCTGGGGTGGCTGACTTCCCAAAAGGTACTGTTATGCATTACTTGGCACTGAGGTTTATGCCATGGCTTTCACACTAGTCATTTGGCTATGTTAGACCCTCTTTTAAGATTTTAGTGTCGTAGAGGATTCTATGACTGCTTCCAGTTTGTAATCATCTGCAAACTTGGTCAGCCAGAGGCCTTTAACATTGGCCTTGACTTCTGAGAAGTAAACGTCAAAGAGAAGAGGGCACAGCACAGAGCCTTGAAGGACTCCATTGCTGACTGGCCTATTTTTGCCTTGGAATAGTTCTTAACTGTTACTGGGTTTACTGGAGTTACTGAGCTGAGTTTGATTTCAAAGGAGATAACTTTATCAGGATATCAGCAGGATGTTACATTGAAGGTGGTATACATCATTCTTCCATATTTGTGAGTACGAGATCCGGTACATTGGAACCTCTAGTGGGTGTATGCACTAACTAGCTAAGGGTGTTTGCCCACCATTGCGCTGCACCTCATCGAGTTAAAGCACTGCAGTACAGCTTTCTCTGAATTGGAAATGGTTACCACCCATGGTAAAGAGGGCTTACTACTGATGGTAATGCTTCTTATTCAAAATATCCATACCCATCTCTTATAAATTTTGATGTTACAAATGCATTTGATTTAGCCAAATGAGATCCCATTGTTCATACCTTGAAATATTAATAATGTCCTAATTTTTGGAATTGTGATAGTACCGCACATTACCCTGGTTAAGCCTGCACTTGGTTGTGCTGTCATCAGTGCCCTACCTTAATAAATAAAATGTAAAAAAAAAAAATATAGCTAGCTTCGCAAGGGACGGCTTGCACCTGTCACCCCTGGGATTCCGGATATTGGCTAAGGCTCTTGCCACCCCCATAGTGCCTTTTTTAGGCAAGGCTCAAATTCTAAACCTACCACCCTAGAAAACAAAAATGGGAAGAAACTGAGGGTAATGCTGCTCAATGCCAGAAGTCTAAATCTCAAAATGCACGCACTCGAGGCCCTTCTCAGTATGGAGAACATCGATGTCTGTGCTGTAACTGAAACCTGGTTCAAGGCTCCTGAGAGCAGCCCGGCACTATTAGGTTTTACCTCATATCATACGTTCCGGCCCCAAAACCCAGACCACACCACAAAAGGAGGGTGTGTATCCATATTCATAAAGGATACCCACACCTCCAGGTTGGTGGCAATGCACGAAGCTTCGGAAACCATCCAGGTGCAACTAACCATAGGCAAAACTGCTCTACAAATTGTAGCATGCTACAGGCCACCCTCTCAAACTCAGGAACCCCACACAGCCTTCCTGAAGACACTGGAGGGTATAAATGTATCTCCAAACACCATCATTTTGGGTAACTTCAACTACACAAATATAGACTGGGAACATTACTCAAGCCCTAACTTTCTAGCCCAACGGTTCCTGGAGTTCTTAAATTCAAATGCCATGGAACAGCTAGTCACTGTTCCCACGAGAGGAGAAAATATACTAGATCTCATTATCACAAACATGGGGACAAAATGCTCCACACCGGAAGTATATCCCTCATTGGTGAGATCTGATCATAAACTAATCTCACTGGAAATCCACATCCTGCTCCCACCCCAAACAAAAAAGACCACAGTGAAGAACTTCCCTAAAGCAAACTTCACACTACTCAAGACTGGTGTGGTATCCTTCAAGGCCCCTGAGCCAGTGGAAACCACAACCCAAGCTGTGGAAGCCCTTACAAATGCCTTCTATGAACACCTCCAGGACTGCATGGATCAGGCAATCCCAAATAAAACCAAGACTCTTTCCACAAAGGGCAAACATCCAGTCTGGTGGACCCTAGCCATTAACAAACTTTACAATAAGAGGAGAAAGCTATTACATGATAGAACAAAATCTATAAAAGGGAAGTCACCCCTGATCATTATTTTAAAAAAATACGAGCACTCATAAAATCAACTAAGGCCAATTTTGAGAGAAAAATTGCCATGGATTCAAAGGACAATCATAAGGCCTTTTTCAGCTATGTTAGGAACCTGGGTGGAAACTCCCAGATATGCTCAGAATTAGTCCAAAATGATACAAAAATCACTGAACCCACAGACATTGCCAACATACTGGCAGACAGGTTCAGTGCAAACTTCACCCCTCTCCCCTAAAGGAGAGATAACTATCCCAGCGGAGTGTAGCCTCCCAGACATCTCAAATGCGCAGGTGAAAGCTGCTCTCTCTAAAGCTAAAAACACAGCATCAATGGGACCGGATGGTGTCCCCGGCTGTGTGCTACATGAGCTAAATGAGGAATTAAACCCGCACATAAGGCAGCTGTTTAATCTCAGCCTTAACACAGGATACATGCCCAAGGAGTGGCGTACGGCAACTGTGGTCCCACTCCACAAAGGCGGTGCCTCTACGGACCCTGGTAATTACCGCCCCATAAGCTTAACAAGTCTAGTCTGCAAAGCTATGGAGAGGATCATAATGGAGCTCATAAACAAAGATATAGGGGACTTGCAGACATTGGACCCGACCCAGTTTAGCTTTGTCAAGGGCAGATCATGCCTTTTGAACTTGGTCGACTTCTTTGAAACAGTCACCAAGGCCATTGATGAGGGAAAGGCAGTCCATACAGCCTACCTTGACCTTGCAAAGGCTTTCGACACAATACCCCACTCGGGTATTGTAGAAAAACTTACCAGCTTAAATGTAAACCCATATGTCACAAGATGGGTTGCAAACTGGCTTAAGGACAGAACCCACAGGGTTAGAGTTGCTGGCGCTATGTCAGACTCCAAGCCGGTCACAAGTGGTGTCCCACAGGGCTCGGTCCTTGGCCCCCTATTGTCCGGCATCTACTTCTCAGAAGTACAGGCCACCATGGGAGGACTTTGGCTGACAAAGTTTGCAGACGACTGCAAACTGGGCGCCATAGTGGAAAGTGCATCGGACACGGATATCCTTCAGAAGGGACTCATGGAAACAGATAGCTGGTGCCAGAGCCATGGCCTGAAGTTAAACGCCAAAAAATGTATAGTCTGTGGAATAAAATCCCGGTCCATGTGAGGCAGAGCACCTCGCTGGCTCTGTTCAAGAGATATCTTGACCTGTGGATGGGAGATCGTAGGTTTACCCCGGGAATCATCTCTGTGTCACTGCTGGACAGAGGCACAACAAACTAATGGGCACAGTATTTTTTCATATAAGGGGTGGCGCAAGCCACAAAACTTTGGGCTAGGCTTATAAATGCCTTAGGGCATATAGCCTAGTATAAACCTATGAACCTATGAACCTATATATATATCCTGACTCAGTTCAGATATAATCGGTATAAATATCTGTGTTCAAATTAAAATTAAAATTAAATATTCTTTATTTTCAAATTCTAATAGTATCAAACCTAACAAAGTGATATCCTTCATTCGTGCCTTTAGTTATTCTCACTATGTTATATATTTTAGGCAGGGTTACATGTGGAATGCAACATGCTGATCAACAATAGGCTATTCTAGTTTATGCTAATGAGATGATATTTCCTGTACTGTTTTTTAATATATTAATTCCATACAGTATTTTACATTCGCATGCAGTCCTTCTGATGTATGCTGCATCACATTTCATCAGTGATTGTCTCCATTACTTTTTCATTTGTTCCTCCAGTGTTTCCTCATTTGTTTTTTGCTAACCTCTCCCCATGTCCAGGAAGCTCTTCTATAGTTTATGTATTCTTACTGTTTCCCCCTACCAGTTTTGAGTGATAATGGTTTTAACTACTATGCTCAGCAATCTGATAATGTTCATTCCTCTTTCTTCCCAGATGTTGTCCTCTTTCTTTAGGCCCCATATACAGAACTCCCAAATATGCTGTGCTTCCTTTTGAAATGTGCCTGCTTCCAGACTTGTGTGCCCACACACAGTCCCAGAACACATGTATCATTACAGGGTCTTTATCCACACATCCCTAGCATCAACTATATTCCGTCCCTTCTTCCCTCCTTTACCAGTCTCATGGGGGTTAAATAGCATCCATGTAGTATTCTCATACTTTGACCTTGCACTCTGTGTACTTTCTGCCTGTGCCTCACTGCGTGAATTGTCTTCTTACAGTATCCTGCGACTCCCATCCAACCGTTCACTTTTTCCCAGTTTTTTCTCTTTCTCTCTCATTCAGTTTTACCCCTTCTTTCCCTTAGCTCTTTGTAGATTGTTTAGGCATTTTCCCCTAACATCTTCAATTTCTTCCAGGGTGCCAGCTTTGCTCCTTTTGCCCTCCCTTCCTGCCAGTTCCTTTTTGTGCTCTCTCTGTATTCTTTGTCCAGATCTTTCTGAGTACCATGGTATTTCCACCATTAAAACTCTCTTATTTTGTATATGTGTATTACTTACTCTGATATTTTAAATCTTTCTCTGCCGTATTTTTCTCTGCATTACGAATCTTCTTCTTGAGCTGCTCCACTTTTCTTCCAGATTTCCTCATTTTTATTCCCTTTCTTTTACACCACCCTTCTGTAGCCCATAGTTTTTGGAGGTTCTACTTAAGCTCACTTCATGTAACCCAGTCGTTTTAGTGCCACTTCACTCATATCCTTTAGTAAGATTTGTCATGTCTCCCTCTGCCTTAGTCTTTTTTGCTTAACCTTCTTCCCTTCTGTTTGTATCCCGTGAATGATGATACATGTTAGTACATACATGAGGCTATGTGAGAGCCCCCAGCCATTTCCTTTCCTAATCATTCTCATTTATGCCTTGCTCACTCTTTGCCCCTTGCCTTTAATGGCTAAAAGTCTTCTGTGTCTATTTGAGTTCATTGTAGTTTTTTTTTTGTCCATAGGATCTATTTGCATAATGCAGGTATTTGGCATTGAACCTACATCTGTAACTTAAGTATTTGTCATTTTGAACATGAGTACTTTACTAATTCTTTGCCAACTTTGTAATTTTTGGTATAATAAATTATGAAACAATGGGAGAGGCTTTTAAGAGAATCAGACCTGACCTTATGAGAAACTGGTGATGTATACAGAACAACTGCAATTATCACTGTGCAGTTAAAGGAAATACATAATGAAATGGAGGTAAGTAAGGTAAAATGTGGTCAAATAATTAAATAATAATAAGAAATAAAGGCAGGAAGTGTCTTAAAGAAAATAGATGTGAAAAAGGGAGTCCTGTGATAATCCAAAATGTAGGGCAGACTGCATCATTTAATTTAGCTTGGAAGTTATCACAAAGGAGTAAGACTCTGAGCTGTTAATTTACTGCTTCATATAATCAAGGGTACAGAGTTTGATTCCTTCCATCTTACTTTGCCTACTGTGTGACTCTAAGATAGTCACTCAACCAGATAGTGTTCCTAGGTTGCCACGGAAAAGGGAGACACTGTCCAGTAAGCTTGGGTTAGTAAATAGATAAAATAAATATAAAATATAAGTCTCATTGTCGTTTTTTTCTATAGATATGACAGCGAGCAATACCCAGCCTTTAATCAGTATTACAAAATTTGTGAAAGAAAATTACTTTAACAACTGTAAATAGAAAACAAGTAGGTTCAAAAGAATTTGTGTATTGTTGAACATAAATATTAAAATAAATTGCCTGTGAGTAGTGTTCATTTGAAAACATGTGACTCAGAGATCTGAAATTATATATGCCACTGTACAGAAATGTTCTGTCATTAGTGTATTTGTGTTGCTATGTTATGATATGGAGCTCTGACTGTAAATATGCCACTGTGTAGAAATTTTTTTGTCATTTGTTGTATTTATGCTGTTACGTTATGGAGCTTTTCTCCCCGGGCCTCCGCTGTAAATGGATCTTGTTCCAGTCGGACTTTCCCAGTAAACAAATGTAAAATAAATAAATAAAATAAAATAAATAAAATTCATCTGAAGTAGTGAAACACGAGTACAAGGATGACTGGAAAGAAATATTGAAAAATGGAGGACGATTTGAGTAATATAAATTAGATGCTAGTGCAGAGTATAATATCTTGCCAGAAAATATTTTTAAAGCTTGAGATTGGAAAATACTCAGCTGGGAACCATGTGTATACTGTTAGCCTAAGTACAGGCTTCTCCTTCAATCAAGGGCAAGTGAAGAAGTGAAATCACTTAACATATCTAGGACACGTGGCTTGTGACTGGTCACTATGCAAAGCTATATCAATGATACTCTGCATGACTATGAATATTTTCAAACAGGATTAGTGTATTATAGACAAAACCTGGTATAGTGCCAGTGGATCAGCACATACCTCAAAAATAAAACCAAAAACACCAAACTGTACATAGCCCAGTTGTACCAGAAAATATTTTATTAATTGCTCACAAATTATGTCTGTAAGAAATCAAACCAAAGTAGTTGCAAAAATAGATCTTTCTAGTGTAAAAATAAGTAGCCCACATGTTAATGCCATATTAGTCAGAAATTAGATGACAAATCATCTGGTTATAAATTAAAAGCTATATCAAAATGAGAATGCACACCTCTGTTATCATAAACGCTAACAATGAGAAATGTATACAACTATGAATGCTGATTATCCCAGCTGGCAATGGTCAGAATTATCAAAAACTGATACAGATTTTCAAAACATATTTTAAATTGAGCTGTTTATTAAAACCCTGAGCTCCTTCTGAATACAATCTAATTTCCCAGCATGTCCATTGGATTCAAAATAATTGCTTAAATCACCAGCTATATTATTATAGCAAACAAAATACTCCATACAGTGATACATTTAAATACAGTATTGTCTTGTTCATAATTACATATCAATGTTCACTAATTTCAAGTCTCAACTTCCTTATAGTCTTACCAGTATAGAAAGCATCACATGTAGTACATATGGCACCATACACTGTATGGGTGCTGCTGTAGTTAAGCCTGCACTTACTAGAAAGGCTGATATTACTTTTTGTCTGCACATAGAAAGTACAGTTGTGTACACTTACCATAAATGTAGATGTTCGGGTGTATTCACTGTTGCAATCATTACATTTGGGCTTGCAGGTAGCCCTCAGTCAACCTGATTAACAATGTCTTGGGCCCTGCATCAGTTGCTGTCCCTTCTTCCATGACGTCAGGTTGTCAGTGGTATAAAACATGCAGCCGATACCATTACGTCAGTTTTTCTTGCCCCAGATGTCAGGTGCCCTGCTAATGGGAAGCAATTAAATATAAAAGTACAAAGATATACCTCCAACAAAAAAGCAAATACACCAAAAAGGCTTCTAAACATAGTAAAGGAAAGTAGAGGTATAGCCAAAAGAAGTTAGGGGGCTGGAGGGAGGGTAACCAGGACTGCAACAGTGAATACACTCGAACATCTACATTTATGGTAAGTGTACAGAACTGTACTATGTTCTTCATGTTTCACAGCTGCAGTCATTACATTTGGGTAGATTCCCAAAGCTAAGGAAGGGAGGAGGAATTTAGATAGCATTAGGGACAGCTATAAGGCCCTGCAAGACTGCAGTGGCAAAGCCAGCTCTGGATTTAGAGAAAATTGGCAAATGATAATGCTTGGTGAAAGTATGTACAGAACTCTAGGTAGCAGCTTCTAGGATGTCCCTGGTAGGGACGCTTCTGAGAAAGGCTGTAGAGGTAGATGCAGCCCTGATGGAGTGAGGTCTGATCCCCTGGGGGATAAGTATGCCATGGTGCGTATAGCAGAAATGAATGCAATGGCTTATCCATTTATAAATGGTTTGCTTTGAAATAGCCTTCCCCTCTGTCCCTGCAGCAAATGCCACCAGTAGTTGTTCAGATTTCCTTTGAGGTTTAGTCCTGTCCAAGTAGAATCTAAGTTGTCTGTGCACATCTAAGGAATGCAGTATCCGTTCCCCTTTATTCTGTGGATTGGGAAAGAAGGTTGGCAAATGAATGGACTGATTAAGAGCCACACTGGATACCACCTTGGGCATGAAGGATGGATTGGTTCTGAGGGACACCCTGTCTACATGAAAGATGATGAAAGGATCCACTGTCGTGAGGGCCTGTAATTCAGATACCCTTCTTGCTGAAGTGATTGCTAAAAGGAAAGCTGTTTTCCAAGAAGGAAATTTTAAGTCTGCAGTAGCAGCTGGCTGGAAATGAGGTAGAGTGAGTTTCTCCAAGACAAAGTTAAGGTCCCAGGCTGGGGTTGGAGCTCTCCTGGGTGGTCTCAAATTTTTGGTCCCTCTGAGGAACTGGTTGAGCAGTGGATGAGAGAAGAGGGGAGGTTCTGTGTTATAATGAGCTGAAATGGCTGAGGCACCCTTATGAAGCATCTCAGTTAAGTATTGTAAAATCTGAGGTAAATTGGGCGCTGCTTTGCTCATCCTTTGAGACTGGCTCCAGGCACAGAATCTTTTCCATTTTTCAGCATAAGATTTTCTAGTACTAGGCCTCCTTGCCTCTAAAATGGTATCCATCACATGTTTTCTGAGGAATGGTAAAGGAGAGGTTAAGTAATTAGCCAGGCTGCAAGGTTCAGTGCCAGAAACTGAGGGTGCAGAATCTGGCTCTCCTGCTGAGACAGCAGGGAAGGAGTCTGAGGCAGGTGCCATGGCGATAACAGTGACACACTGCACAGGAGGGGGTACCAGTAATGGCACGGCCAGTCTGGAGCAATCAAAATCATCCTTGGTTTGTCCTGTTTGATTTTTAGTAGTACTTTGAAGAGCAGAGGCAGAGGGGGGAAGGCATAAACTGATAGGTCTTTCTAGCTGAAGGACAGTGCATCCACTTTCCAGGCTTGTTTGTGGGGAGTCCTTGTACAAAATTTGTCCAATTGGTAGTTCTGGGGGGAGGCAAACAGGTCTATATCTGGGCTTCCCCATTTGCTTGTCAACATGTTGAAAATCCTTGGTTCCAGTTTCCACTCGTGTGGATCCATGAGTTTTCTACTTAGTCCGTCTGCCAGTGTATTTAATTTTCCTGGCAGAAATTGAGCTTGTAGGTGCACTTGGTAGCTCAAGGCTGTGTTCCATAATGCCATGTCTAGTCTGCAGAGGGGGTAAGAATGTGTACCCCCCTGCTTGTTTATGTACCACATAACAGTGGTGTTGTCCGTCTTTACCATTAGTTGTCCTGGAAGAATGTGGTCCTTGAAGGCTGTCAGAGCATTCTGTACAGCTAACATTTCTTTTTGATTGATATGCAGGTACATTTGACTTGGGTTCCATTTGCCCTGAATGCACTTCCCTGCCAGGTGAGCCCCCCATGCATAGTCTGATGCGTTCGTTGTTAAGGTTTGGGCAGCAGGGGGTGGTGTGAAAGTTTGTCCCTTGTTTTAGTGGCAGGCCTCTGCCCACAAAAGAACTCTAGGCGTAGGCAAGGTATGATAGGAATCATTATTTCTAGGTCTTGAGAATGTTGACACCATAGGTGTTTTTGATATCACTGTAGTTAACTCATATGCAGTCTTGCATATGGAGTTAGAAGAATGCAGGAGGCCATGAACCCCAAGGCTTGCAGTATTTGTCTCGCAGATAGCAGGGGTTTTGTGGTCACCTGTTTGAAGTAGGTTTTCAAATGAATTTGTTTCTCTGGTGTGAGGTAAGCCATCTTGGAAGTTGTATTCAAGCTTGCTCTCTGGAATATAATTTGTTGACAGGGTACCAGGTGTGATTTCTTTTCGTTTATGGTGCACCCCAGACAAGTTAGAACCCTTTGTACAAAGGTCAGATGATTCAAAAGTATGTCCTGGCTTTCTGCCAGAAATAGACAATCTTCCAGGTATGGATATATTTGAATATTTCTCTGCCTGCAAAATGCAATAACTGGAGCTAGGCACTTTGTGAACACCCTGAGCACAGTAGATAAGCCAAAGGGTAGTGCAGAGAACTGATAGTACATGTAGCCTGCTTTGAAGCGTAGGTATCTTCTGCAAGATTCCTTGACTGGGATGTTCAGGTATGCTTCTTTTAAATCTATTGTTGCCAATCAGGCATCTTTGCCTAGCACAGGAAGTAATTGGTGAAAAGTCAGCATCTTGAATTTTGGAATCTTCAAAAAGGTGTTTAGAGCAGACAGATCCAGGATAGGACGCCATGAATTGTCTTTTCTGGGTACCAGGAAAAGTCTTGAGTAGAAACCTTGTCCCTTTTCCTCTTTTCATACCAGTTGAATAGCCCCCATGCTTAAGAGAGAAAGTACTTGTTTTGGGGCCTCTGCCCACTGATTTGAGGGTAGGTCCGGCCACCCGTTTGGGGTTGGTAACGTGTGGAAGTGAAATCTGTATCCCTGAGACGCTATATTTAAAACCCATTTGTCCTGGGTAATGAGTTTCCAATTCTTTGCATGAAGAGCAATCTTTCCCCCCAAAGGGGCAGTCAGTTGATAAGTGCTTGGAAATTTTAAAAGTAAGTCATTGAGACAGTTTACCATAGGGGGGGAGTCTTATTATTCCCCGATTTGGAAGTGGAGGCCCCCCACTGCTTAGTTCTGTGTGTCCCCAGGGAACTGAAACCTGTGTTTTATGCTGGGTCTGGGTTTGGCTTGAGAAGACCTGGAAGGGACTGGAAAGGACCAATTCTTAGAGGGCCAGTGCCTACTAAATCTAGGAGGCTGAACTTGTAAAAAATTTTTCGCAGTTTGCATAGATTTAGCTTTATCTTCCATCTTTTTAAGAACTTCCTCAGCCTTGTTGCCAAACAGGCAGTCCTGATTTAAAGGAGCATCCAACAATTTAGCTTTAACATGATCAGGCAAAGATTGCTCCTTAAGCCAAGCATGCCTTCTGAGTACAGACCCAGTAACAGCAGCCCTGCAAGAGCCCTCTAATAAATCAAAACCACATTGCAAAGTATGTTTTCCAACTTGTTCAGCAGAATGCATTAAATCATGTAATTCTTTATTTTCAACACAGTCAGGAATCAACATAATTTTTTGTTTAAACAGTCCAATAACATGTTGCTGATACTTTAACATATGAAACTGGCAGTTTAAAGCCCTAATGGCCAAGGTTGCAGAAGTGTAAACCTTCTTACCACATCTATCCAGCACCCTGGAGTCTCTATCAGAAGGTGTAGGATTTTTAGCAGTAGAAGCCTTAATGCCATTGGGCCCCTGTGAAATAGTCTCTGGATCTGCAATAGGATTTTTAAAAAGGAACTTGTGGGACTCAGGGACCCTGTAGTATATGTCAGGTTTTCTGGGAGCAGGAGGCAGGGTATCAAGGGCAAAACTAGATTCCGAAAAAGCATCATCAACAATGTCTAGTACAGGAGGAATAGCTAAAGGCCTATGCTGAGGTAGGAGAAGGAAATCCCTAAGCCTCTTTTTTGAATCAGAAAAATCCTGGCTTTCCCAATGGAAATGCTCCCTTAGAGTATGTAAGGTTTCCCCAAAGGAAAAATCCTCAGTAGAGGAAGCAGAGGGACTGCAGTCCTCTGCATCAGAATCTTCATAAGTAGATAAGGGCAAATCCAGATCATCAGAAGAATCAGAAACAACAGAATCCTGATCAGAAGATTCATAATCAACTTCAGCATGTGGCCTGGGCTTCATTTTTTTAGGCATGGATCGAGATTTAGGCCTAAGTTAAGAAGGAGGCGTCAGTTTAATATGCAAGTCTGTAGGCCTGAATACACCCTCAGTTGAAGACTTCGGTTCTGAAACTCAAAAATGAAAATTTCAGGAGTCGGCCGACCAGCACTTGTGAACTGCTTCTGCTTCGGGCACCGCACGGCAAGAAAGACTGATGTAATGACGTCAGCTGCATGTTTTATACCCCTGATGACCTGACGTCATGGAAGAAGGGACAGCAACTGATGCAGGACCCAAGACTTTTTTAATCAGGCCGACTGAGGGCTACCTGCAAGCAGATAACCCAAATGTAATGACTGCAACAGTGAAGCACGAAGAACATCTGCCCCATCATGGATAAATACACACCATTTATACATGCCATAGTTATCAATATCTTTTAACCCAGCCACTGGGGATGCACAAGCCAGTGCATTTCTTCATGATGGTCCCAAGCCTGGATAAATGGGGATGGTTACATCAGGAAGGGCATCCAGTGAAAAACCTCTGCCAAATAACATATGCGGACAACAATACAGACGTCCATACCGAATCAGTCGAGGCCCAGGTTAACAATGACCGCCACCAGTACTGTTAGCCAACAGGGTGCTGGTGGAAATTGGGCTACTGTTGGCCGGAGAAGAAGAAGTGGGAGAAGGCATGCCTGGAAGCATAAAGAGAGGAGGAAGGTTAGGAGTGTAGTAATGAGAATAGGAACTTTGAATGTTGGCAGTATGACTGGTATAGGGAGAGAGCTAGCTGATATGATGGAGAGAAGGAAGGTTGATATATTGTGCATGCAAGAGACCAGATGGAAAGGGAGTAAGGCCAGGTGTATAGGAGGTGGGTTCAAATTGTTCTATCATAGTGTGAATGGGAGGAGAAATGGGGTAGGGGTTATCCTGAAGGAACAGTATGCCAAGAGTGTTTTGGAGGTGAAAGGAGTGTCAGATAGAGTGATGTTTATGAAGCTGGAAACTGATGGTGTAATGATGAATGTTGTTAGTGCACACACTCCGCAAGTTGGGTGCACGACGGATGAGAAAGAAAAATTTTGGAGTGAGTTGGATAAAGTGTTGGTGAGTGTACCCAAGGGTGAGAGACTGGTGATTGGAGCAGACTTCAATGGGCATGTTGGTGATGGGAACAGAGGGGATGAGGAAATGATGGGTAGGTATGGTGTTAAGGAGAGGAATGCAGAAGGACAAATAACAGTGGATTTTGCAAAAAGGATGGACATGGCTGTGGTGAATACATATTTTAAGAAGAGGGAGGAGCACAGGGTGATGTACAAGAGTGGAGGACGATGCACACAGGTGGATTATATCCTGTGCAGGAGGGCCAGTCTGAAGGAGACTGGAGACTATAAAGTGGTGACAGGGGAAAGTGCAGTTAGGCAGCATAGAATGGTGGTCTGTAGGATAATGTTGGTGATCAAGAAGAGGAGGACAAGTGTGAGAGCAGTGCCAAGGATCAAATGGTGGAAGTTGAAAAAGGGTGATTGTGAGGTGGATTTCAGGGAAGAGTGAAAACAGGCAGTGGGGTGCAGTGAAGAGTTACCAAATAGCTGGGTAACTACAGCAGAGATGGTAGGGGAGACAGCTAGAAAGGTGCTTGGTGTGACATCTGGACAGAGGAAGGAGGACAAGGAGACCTGGTGGTGCAATGAGGAAGTACAGGAGAGTATACAGAGGAAGAGGCTGGTGAAGAAGAAGTGGGACTGTCAGAGAGATGAAGAAAGTAGACAGGAGTATAAGGAGATGAGGAGCATGGCAAAGAGAGAGGTGGTGAAGGCTAAGGATAAGGCATATGGGAGTTGTATGAAAGGTTGGACACTAAAGAGGGAGAAAAGGACCTGTACCAGTTGCTAGACAGAGGGACCGAGCTGGGAAAGATGTGCAGCAGGTAAGGGTGATAAAGGATAGTGAGGGAAATGTACTCATAAGTGAGGAGAGTGTGTTGAGCAGATGGAAAGAGTACTTTGAGGGGCTGATGAATGAAGAGAATGAGAGAGAGAAGGCTGGATGATGTGGGGATAGTGAATCAGGAAGTGAAACAGATTAGCAAGGAGGAAGTAAGGACAGCTATGAAGAGGATGAAGCATGGAAAGGCCGTTGGTCCAGATGACATACCAGTGGAAGCATGGAGGTACTTAAGAGAAATGGCAGTGGAATTTTTAACCAGATTGTTTAATGAAATTTTGGAAAGTCAGACGATGCCTGAGGAGTGGAGAAAAAGTGTTTTGGTACCTATCTTTAAGAATAAGGGTGATATGCAGAGCTGCAGTAACTACAGAGGGATAAAATTGATCAATCACAACTTGAAGTTATTGGAAGGAGTAGTGGAAGCTAGGTTAAGAAGGGAGATGATGATTAGTGATCAGCAGTATGGTTTCATGCCAGGAAAGAGCACTACAGATGCAATATTTGCTCTGAGAGTGTTGTTGGAGAAATACAGAGAAGGTCAGAAAGAGTTGCATTGTGTCTTTGTGGACTTAGAGAAAGCATATGACAGGGTGCCTAGAGAGGAGTTGTGGTATTGTATGAGGAAGTCGGGAGTGGCAGAGAAGTATGTAAGAGTGGTACAGGATATGTACGAGGGTAGTGTGACATTGGTGAGGACTGCAGTGGGAGTGACAGATACATTTAAGGTGGAGGTGGGATTACATCAAGGATCAGCTCTGAGACCTTTCTTATTTGCAGTAGTGATGGACAGGTTGACAGATGAGATCAGACAGGAGGCCCCGTGGACTATGATGTTAGCAGATGACATTTTGATATGTAGTGAGAGTAGAGACCAGGTTGATGAGACCCTGGAGAGGTGGAGATATGCTCTGGAGAGGAGAGAAATGAAGGTCAGCAGGGCTAAAACAGAATATATGTGTGTAAATGTGAGGGAGGGTAGAGGAATGGTGAGGATGCAGGGAGTAGAGTTGGTAAAGGTGGATGAGTTTAAGTACTTGGGATCAACAGTTCAGAGTAATGGTGAGTGTGGAAGAGAGGTGAAGAAGAGAGTACAGGCAGGGTGGAATGGGTGGAGAAGAGTGTCAGGAGTGACTTCTGACAAATGGGTACCAGTAAGAGTTAAAGGGAAGGTCTACAAGAGGGTAGTGAGACCAGCTATGTTATAGGGGTTGGAGATGGTGGCATTGACGAAAAGGCTGGAGTCAGAGCTGGATGTGGCAGAGTTAAAGATGTTAAGATTTGCACTGGGTGTGACTAGGATGGACAGAATTAGGAATCAGTATATTAGAGGGTCAGCTCAGGTTGGACAGTTTGGAAACAAAGCAAGAGAGGCAAGATTGCATTGGTTTGGACATGTACTGAGGAGGGATGCTGGGTATATTGGGAAAAGGATGCTAAGGGTAATGCTGCTCAATGCCAGAAGTCTCAACCTCAAGATAGCGCCTTTTCGAAAGCCCTTCTCAGTATGGAGAACATCGATGTCTGTGCTGTGACTGAAACCTGGTTCAAGGCTCCTGAGAGCACCCCGGCACTATCAGGTTTTACCTCATATCATGCTTTCCGGCCCCAAAATGCGGAAAACACCAAGAGAGGAGGAGGGGTGTCCATAATCATCAAAGACACCCTCGCTTCCAGGTTGGTGGCAACGCACGATGCATCGGAAACCATCCAGGTGCAATTAACCCTAGGCAAAACTGCTCTACAAATTGTAGCATGTTACAGGCCACCCTCTCAAACTCAGGAACCTCACATGGCATTCCTGAAAACTCTGGAGGGGATAAATGTAACCCCTAACACCATCATACTAGGTGATTTCAACTATCCGAACATAGACTGGGACAACTACTCAAGCTCAAACACCTTAGCCCAAAGGTTCCTGGAATTCATAAACTCCAGTGCCATGGAGCAACTAGTCACCAAGCCCACAAGGGTCCCAATGTCACCAGAGGTATAGTATACTTCATTAGTGAGATCAGATCATAAACTAATCTCACTAGAAGTCCTCATCCCGCCCCCACCCCAGTCTAAAAAGACCACAGTGAAGAACTTCTCTAAAGCCGAATTCACACTTCTTAGGACTGGTGTGGTCTCCTTCAAGGCCCCAGAGCCAGCGTAAACCACCACTAAAACCGGTGAATCACTTACAAATGCCTTCTACCAGCACCCACAGGACTGCATGGATCAGGCAATCCCAAACAAAACAAAGACTCTTTGTACCAAAGGCAGGCGTCCAGTCTGGTGGACCCCAGCCATAAACAAGCTCTACAACAAAAGGAGAAAGCTACTACATTATAAAGCAAAATCCTTAAAAGGGAAGACACCTGTGATCATAGTAAGTAAAAAACTAAGATATCTCATAAAATCCTCCAAGGCAAATTTTGAAAGATAAATTGCCACAGACTCTAAAGACAATCACAAGGCTTTCTTTAGTTATGTTAGAAACCTGGGAGGAAACTCCCAGATATGTTCAGAACTGGTACAAAATGATGTTAAGAATCTGAACCTACAGACATTGCCAACATACTGGCTGACAGGTTCAGGTTCAGTGCCTCCCACCCACCCCAAAAGGAGAAATATCTATACCAGAGGATTGTAGCATCAAACATCTCAATGCTCATGTAAATCTCCAAGCAAAAACAGCATCCATGGGACCAGATGGTGTCCCCGGTTGTGTGCTCCACGAGCTCGGCTCATTGATTAAAACCACAGTTAGGGCAGCTGTTTAATAGCCTAGCCTCCTCAGGATCGTACCCAAGGAGGTGATATGCTACTGTGTGGTCCCATTTTACAAAAGGTGGTGCCTCACCCTGACTGAAACTGGCTACGTGCCAGCTTGACAAGCTCTTGGTCTGCAAAGCTATGGAGAATCATTATGGAACTCATAAAATAAAGAGGACCTGGGCAGACATTGGATGGATCAAACCCTTGGCTTTGTCAAGGGCAGGCAGATCATGCCTCTTAAACTTGGTTGACTTTTGAAACAGTCACCAAGGATGTGGAGCAAGGCAGGCCACACAGCCTACCCTTGACCTGCAAAGGCTTTTTTCGACACAATACCCACTCGGGGCATCATGAAAAACTCACCAGCTTAAATGTAAACGTCACAAGATCGTCACAAGATGGGTTGCAAAGTGTGACAACCCACAAGTTTAGAGGGGTATGCGCCATGTCCGAGATGTCACAAGCCTGTCACAAGTGGTGTCCACAGGGCTCTCTCCTGGATCACTCTTGTTACGCATCTACTTTTCAGAAGTTCAGGCAAGCACAGGAGGTTATGGCTGACAAACTTTTGCGATGACTGCAAACTGGGCGGAATTCATAGTTGAGCATCAGAGACAGATATCCTTCAAAAAAGGGTCTCATAGAAATGGATGTGTGCCAGAGCCAAGGCCTAAGTTAAGTTAAACAAAAATGCATAGTCATACCCTTTGGGAAAAACAAGGTTACCCCTAGCTACCATATAGGTGGCAATCCACTAAGCACAGAAGAGGTTATCAGGGACCTGGGGACTCAGGTGGATAGTAACCTTTCATTTGACACCCACGTAGCCAAAGTAGTTAGGAAGACCTTCTACATTGCCCACCTGATCATGAAGGGTTTCACATCATAGGTCAGGAAGAGTCATCATCCCCCTGTACTCATCACTCATCAGACCGATGATTGAGTACAATGCCTCATTTGGAATGTATCTAACCCGACACCTGCAGCAATTGGAAAAGCCCCAAAAGTTCCTCACCAAAAGGATAAAGGGTCTCAAAAAAATATCATGTAAGCCCGACTGAAAAAGCTCCAGCTCTACTCAGTAAACATGCATCTAACTCCAGAGGTGACTTGTGCCTGACTTACTAGGCCTTGTCCTTTAGAATTAATGAACATGCTTCACCTCAAAAATCTAAATCCATCAGACCCACAAGAGCACGAGACTTAAACCTTTAATACGACCATAAATGGGGCGTGCTGGAGGAAGATTCATCACCCAGAGGCTCCCTATGCTGTGGAACAAAATCCCGGTACATGTGAGGCAGAGCACCTCGCTGGCCTTATTCAAGAGAAATCTTGACCAATGGATTGGAGACCGCAGGTATACCCCAGGGATTACATCAGTGTCACTGCTTGACAGAGGCACAGCAAAATAATGGGCATAATATCCTTCAATCTAATGGGGTGGCGTAAGCCACAAAAACTCTGGGCTAGGCTTCTAAATGCCCTAGGGCAGATAGCCTAGTATAAACCTATGAACCTAGGATGGAGCTGCCAGGTAAGAGGAAACGAGGAAGGCCTAAGATAAGGTTTATGGATGTGGTGAGAGAGGATATGAAGGTGGTTGGTGTGAAAGAGCATGATGCAGAGGACAGGAAGAAATGGAAACAGAAGATCCACTGTGGCGACCCCTAATGGGAACAGCCGAAAGAAAACGAAGTATGGTTTCATGCCGAGAAAGAGCACTGCAGATGTAATGTTTGCTCTGAGAGTGTTGATGGAGAAATATCGAGAAGGTCAGAATGAGTTGCATTGTGTTTTTGTGGACTTGGAGAAAGCATATGATAGGGTGCCTAGAGAGGAGTTGTGGAATTGTATGAGGAAGTCAAGAGTGGCAGAGAAGTATGTAAGAGTGGTACAGGATATATACGAGGGTAGTGTGACAGTGGTGAAGTCTGTAGTGGGAGTGACAGATGTGTTTAAGGTGGAGGTGGATTACATCAAGATAAGCCCTTTGTTATTTGCAATGGTGATGGACAGGTTGACAGACGAGATCAGACAGGTGGCCCCATGGACTATGATGTTTGCAGATGGCATTGTGATCTGTAGTGAGAGTAGGGAACAGGTGGAGGAGACCCTAGAGAGGTGGAGATATGCTCTAGAGAGAAGAGGAATGAAGGTCAGCAGGACTAAAACAGAATATGTGTGTGTGAATGAGAGGGAGGATAGAGGAATGGTGAGGATGCAGGTAGTAGAGTTGGCGAAGGTGGATGAATTTAAGTACTTGGGATCAACAGTTCAGAGTAAAGCTGAGTGTGGAAGAGAGGTGAAGAAGAGAGTACAGGCAGAGTGGAATGGGTGGCGAAGAGTGCCAGGAGTGATTTGTGATAGACAGGTACCAGTAAGAGTGAAAGGGAAGGTTTACAAGAGGGTAGTGAGACCAGCTATGTTGTATGGGTTGGAGACGGTGGCATTGACAAAAAGGCAGGAGTCAGAGCTGGAAGAAGCAGAGTTAAAGATGTTAAGATTTGTATTGGGTGTGACAAGGATGGACAGGATTAGGAATCAGTATATTAGAGGGTCAGCTCAGGTTGGATGGTTTGGAGACAAAGTCAGAGAGGCGAGATTGCGTTGGTTTGGGCATGTGCTGAGGAGGGATGATGGGTATATTGGGAAAAGGATGCTAAGGATGGAGCTGCCAGGTAAGAGGAAAAGAGGAAGGCCTAAGATAAGGTTTATGAATGTGGTGAGAGAGGACATGCAGGTGGTTTGTGTGAAAGAGCAAGATGCAGAGGACAGGAAGAAATGGAAACAGATGACCCGCTGTGGCGACCCCTGATAGTAACAGCCAAAAGAGAAGAAGATAGTTATCAGCATCTTGTATCTTTCTTTATTTCAATATAATATAAAGCTGATCTACTACTCAATTCCAATACATTCTTTAATGTTTTCTCTTCCTTACTAATGAAACAGGTGATGAGCCATACCTTTTGATAATGTATTTGCTTCCTAAAACATGTTCCTGTTATTACTCTCCAATCTATTTCTGATAGCTTGTCTATCTGCAATGTAAGTCAGAGGAAAGGTTATTGACTAGTCAAATGATGTCATTGAATAGGTTGGTGCCATGGCAATTGAACTTATGGAGGTATCCTTGACTCTTAAATATCTATGCTACATATGCTGTATCTTCAGTAGTGTTTGAAGTAGAAAATACTTTAGAATCATTCTATATCAGGGCTTCTTTTTTGATGAGCATGCCAGTACAAATGGATTTAAAAGAAATCGTCTGTTGTTTTACATGATAAGAATGTGTTATTTCAAAAACAGATTTAACACTTCACAAGCAATGTGGATTCATAAGCTGTCCTTTGGCTTTGTGAAACATTGTTTATCCTTTCTGCCAGCTGGACATCAGTTGTAGCGCTCACCTCCATACTGTCACTGAACACTTGGTAGCCTGGGCAGCCTTTGCAGAATGTAATCATAGACATTTCTGCTGTACATAACTGCCTTTCTTTTCCATCCCTTTCACCCTATGAATGGCAGCAGATCACATAAACCATCATCCACAGTCATTAAGGATTGTCTCCTGAATGTCTTTAGCATGCCCACAGGTAGCTAATGTTGGCTTCCTTATAACCACAGAAGCATCTTAATGTCTTCCAGTGGCATTTGTGAGGACTCCCATCCACATGCCTCCTGAAAGCTCCATCAATATCTTGGTCTAGTAAAGCTTAAATTCCCCCAGTCCTATGACAGTTATGAACATGCATGTCTCTGTTTGCATGGGTGCAATCAGCTGACCAGAGAACCATCTTACTTTCCAGCATGGATGCCTGGACATAAGCCACTCATTCACTGTCTGGATTTTCCTTCACCCAAGTCAGTCATCAATCTCGGGTCATCTGGGTCATAGTCAGAGTCTTATCCTGCTGTACCACAAAGCCGCATTGTAGACAAAATACATGTTTCTCATAAATTGCAATATAATATGTATTCAAGTCATTGACACATTTCCTAACATACTACATCTCATGTATGAATCTTTACCTAGGTTAGGATTCAGACTGAGTGCCTATAAAATCCACAAAGCACAATAACTTGAGATACTGATCTTAAACACTTTGCCCTGTGCACAGAGATAGTCCCACCTACCCTGCTAGAAGCTCATTATTCCTTATCTGGGCACTTCATGTAAAATGATCTCTAAACCAAACCCCCATGACATTATAGCACTACTTAGTTTTCACTCCATACTGCCACTGAGCACTTACTGCTAGCTGGACAGCCTTTGCAGAATGTAGTCATATGCATTTCTGTTCTCCATAACTGCCCATCTTTTCTTTTTCTTTCACATTAGCCTGTTGCCTTCCAGCACCACTTTTTTTCAGTTACCTTAGTTTCCCATTCACACCTCTAAACTAAATTCTCATTGAGTAAAGGCTTTTTTTCCTCTCTTTCTATATTAATGAATGTAAAACCTTTGCGTTCTTGTCATCCAAGAAAATTATTCCATTTCACTTAGCATAGCTGTAAAATATATGTCTCTTTTTATAGTTTGTCTGTTTTTCTATATTTTTTTTATTATTTTTTACTGTTCAGTACTCTTTCATAGATTTCATAGGTTTATAGTAAGGTACTAGGCTATTGGCCCAAGGGCCTAAGTAAGCCTAGCCAGCAAGGTTCCCTGGCTTACGCCACCCAAGAAAGTTATTTTCCTGTGCCACTGTCGAGCTGAGACCCAGAAGTGATCCCCGGGGTGTATTTCCTTTTTCTCATCCACTCATCAAGATTTTTCTTGAAGAGTGCTAATGATGAAGTTTGCTTGACATAGATGGGTAGCTTGTTCCAGAGTATGGGAAGTCTCTGGGACAGGAATCTATCCCTCCAGCATGTCCTGTTTATTGTGGTGACAAGGTTTAGGTCCCTAGAGCATGTAGCTTGGAGGGATTGGGATTTCTTTAGGTGTAGCATGCCCAACAGCTCTGGGTTTGAAAGCTTTATATGTTAGGCAGAGATCACCTCAGAGTAGGTGATATGCTATGGAGTAAAGCTGGAGTTTTTTGAGATGGTCAGTGTAGGGCATCTGTTTGAGGCCAGTAATTCTCTTTGTGAGGTACTTCTGTGGCCTTTCCAGCTGCTGCAGATGCCTTGTGAGGTACATTCCAAAAGGGGCATCGTACTCTATAATGGGTCTAATGAGTGATGAGTAGAGGGGAACAATGACCCGTTTTTTCCTGGATGAGCACAACATTCAGGTTGATTCAAGAGGTCACAACCTGCAGTGAAAGTTCATAGGTTAGGACTAGGTCAACTGCCTTAAGGGGTATTTTAAGCCTAGCTAATTAGCTCATGTAAGAATGAAACGCTGCACTTTGTGTTTGTAAGGTAAATACCTTAACCACTATGCCAACCTGCTTCTGACATAATGGTTAAGGTCAGCTTGGGGTGAAAGATCAAGACTCACACCTTCTTTAATGTTGAAAGGCCAGTACTCTTTACGCCCTGGACAGATATGCATTGTGCAGTCTTGCATTTTTTGAACCACAGAAAATGTTACTAGAATGTGTGTTTTATTGAGTCTGCTGTCATATGAAGTCCCAAGGAGAGACAAAAGACAATTTCCAGAATAACCTAGAAGAAGAACAAATAAACTGGCTTTCTTTACAAAATATTTTTCAGTACCATGCTTTTCCGTTTTAATAATGTTTGTTTAGTTTTTTAACTTTTAGAAATGTAAACATCTGATCTAGAAACATGAAAGACTGCTAACAATCATACAGCAATGGTAGGCATTTACATGTATTTTCATCGTATTACAAAAAGCGTATAAGGAACTGACACAAATAAGGTTCACAGAGTAGATCACAAGAGGTTCAAATAAATATCCACACTGTATTGTACTGCAAAAGCTGTAAAATTGTCAAGGTATACCTTTATGAAAATAGATATGATGTCCTAAGCTGAGAGACAGTAGACACCAGCCAAGCTCTGTGGTGTTGTAACCTTCATCAAATAGTGACCTGCTTTGAAAAGAAAAGTCTTGATTGACTGAGGAAGAAAAATGAAGAATGTCAGAGCTTGTGGCCAGCTCTCCTACCTGTGAACATCTGCCATTTTTTATGGCAGATATATGTTTCCAGGAACATGTTCCAGAGTCACCTCAATGCCAATGAGCCATGACAGAGAGAATCATTATATCAAAAGACTCTGTAGTACTGGTGGGCAAGTTCATAGGTTCCTACTAAACTGACTGCCCTGAGGAGCCATTTTAAGCTTAGCCAATATCCTGAAGTCACAATCAAACCCTGTACTTTGTGCCTGTGATGCCAAGACCTTAACCATTATACCAAACTCATCCACTCTTATACTAAACTCCCCTGCTGCAACAATAACTTTGCTAACATCTATACTGTTCCTGACAACAGATCTCCCCTACTCTCCTATCACGGCTGCTGAAAGTATAGCAAAATATCTGATATTGCAGCCACTTTTATCATTTTTACATAACTGAATGTTTTAGCCTGCATTATTGAAACTATTAACTGCAGCATCTGTTACTGTGCGCCTTATATTTTTAAATGTCCCCTACCATTTGCTGTAGTTTGCAACTGAATGCAGTTTTATTTCAAGGTATATTTTCGTGATAAACATTAAAAAATAAAACAGTGGCTAAATAAATGGCTATAGGCTTTGAAAAAAATCTATTGGAAAGCCATCTGGCATGAGGAATTTTATTGTGAGATATCCACTGCTGTAAAGTAAAATATTGGTTTCCAGTGTTAATGCATAATTTTTGCAGTTTCAACTTCAGTGAGTCTGTAAATTTGTGGCTTTTTCTAGAAAAAAAATCTCTAATTCATGCTGAACTTCAGACTCGTGATATTGCCAGACAGTCAAAGAAAGTGTCTCAATGATTTTCCCTAAGGCTGAAGCACAGAACATCACTTCATAACTGCCTACAATACTTGTAAAGTGATTATAATAAAATGGCCCTCTCCTTTTCCTAAATGTTTAATGACTAATACTCAGGCATCTGAGATCAACCATTATCGTATCTTGTGAACATCCTGAAGGGTTTGTGTTGGTCAGTAAATGTATCACACCTTTCAGTTTGGTTTTGTAAAATAAGTGGGAGCAAAGTACCATCTGCTTGTTAAACAGACGATAGTAATTCTTATTTGAATATTAGGAAAGGATAGGCTGTTAAAATCATTCAAGCACTTGTTTCTCCCCTCAGTAAAACATTATACAGCCCCCAGAGCATTGTGGGTAGTACAACTGATGACTAACTCTGCTAAAATGTAAAAGGGATTTTTTGACAGAGCATCTCCTTAAACTAGGATCAGTAAGAAATCCTCTATTAAAACTGTCAAGACAGTTACTTAGGCACCTGACTTGATGCCAAAACTAAAGCCACTGAGGCATTATCCGATAATAAAATTTGACCTACCAAATCCTGACAAACCATAGCTGAGTGTTCTGTTACAAAAAAAGGTTGCCTTTCCTAAAATACATGTGAGGGAAAGACGAACACACCATTCACAAACAAAAAAAGTCAGTCTAATCTAAATGGTCTAATCAGTTTTCTAATGTTATATGCAGGTGTAGCTGTTGTATTATGTTTTAGAATGAGGGCTGCATATTGGTGTGACGTAATGCAGGGCTGAAGCTTTCTCCCATGAGAAAGTCTTTCAGAACTTCTCTTAAAATGTCAAACCAAAAAAAAATATTTAGGCAGGTCTGCTTATAGCATCATATATGAAATAATGATCATAAATAATATCTTGGTAATAGATATGCACTATAAACAGTATGCAAATGCTATGGAATGGATTTTGACCCTTTTGTGAAATGTATTCTTTAATCATCTACCAGAGATTCATATGAAGCTGTAGTTTGCTTATTTATCGTACATTTATTTATTCTACTATTCAGCCTTAATGTTTTCCATGGGATTCTGCTTTAGTATGTGCAGTGCTGCATGTTTCCTTTTAGCAATAATCCATGACTGGGTGCGGGTATCACAGGATTTACCTATGTCTGGTGTAGCTTGATCTCAAGAGCAAAGCCTGAATAATTAAACAAAGCCAGCAGTGGGTACATTCTGTGATACCAGCAAGGATTATTGCTATTGTACAATGCCATTAGTTAAGAAAGAAATTGCTTATCTATCTTAAACAATCTCATTATATAATGGCAATTTATTGTTCTTCTACTGATGTGCTGAGCATGTGCATGGCTGTCTATATGTTTGTACAATACTGAGCATGTGCATGGCTGTCTATATGTTTGCACAGTACTGAGCATGTGCATGGCTGTCTATATGTTTACACAGTACTGAGCATGTGTATGGCTGTCTATATGTTTGCACAGTACTGAGCATGTGTATGGCTGTCTATATGTTTGCACAGTACTGAGCATGTGTATGGCTGTCTATATGTTTGCACAGTACATCAGTGCAGCACAAGACAGGTATATGAGAAGACAGAAGCTTGTCCTTCTATCTATCTCTCGCTCACTTTCTTTCTGTCCTGTTTTCCACTTTTTAATAAATATTGCAGCTTACATATTACCTGCTGTCCGAAGAATTCTGTATAAATACAAAAGTAATAGGGGGACAAATGGGCAGAATGCATCCCCAGTAACTAAAATATAAGTAAAATAAAAAAATAATAGAATAACAGGATTTGGCATTGCCACATCAAAGTACATTTTCTGAACTGTTTGTTATGTAGTGAATGAAGTATGAAACGCTAATATCTTTTATTATTGCATGACAAAAATCATTAGGGATGTACCAAAAAAATCAACTATTTTACATGGAACAGGATAAAAATATGAAGAAAGGATGTTCAACAAAAGGCTGAGTCAGATGAGATTTATCCTTATCAGCAGTATGATTGTATTGCAGGTAAACACATGCCTCAACTGTCCAGACGTTTGCAAAATGTCTTTCATATTCCACATATTTTACCTTGTCCCACATATAACAGTTGATTGCTTAACTAACAATAGCATATTTCCCAACAGAATGCTGGCCACTCAAAAAAAAAAAACTTCATGAGACAGATTTATTTCTATTGGGATATGCTTGATTTACAATGGGCATGCTGATTGGGTGTGTAATCAGCATACCTGCTTTTTGATTGGCTATGTATTGTAAAATTTTCTGTAATGCTCATAATATTTTAGGTAAGCCTAATAGCAGCCTAATAGCAGTCTCCATTTGCCACAAAGCAGGAGAAAAGTGTAAATGATCTGTGTGTGTGTGTGTGTGTGTGTGTGTGTGTGTGTGTGTGTGTGTGTGTGTGTGTGTGTGTGTGTGTGTGTGTGTGTGTGTGTGTGTGTATGTGTGTGTGGTGTGTGTGTATTTGATAAAGCATATCAAATGTGGACTTTGAAATAAATAATTGTTTCCCATTACAAATTATATTACACCATTAAGGCAGTAACTCTTGGTTTAATAATTAACATAAATATGAAACCAGTTGGTGCAGAGGTTAAGGTAGCAAACTTAAGTCCTTATGGTACAGGGTTTGATCCCCTGAGCTATTATTTACTTAGTCTGTTACCTTGAACACGTCTTTTAACCAAAAGTGCTCCCAGGCACCCTTAACAAGGGACTGAGTGTCCAGTGGGCCTACCTGATTAACAAATAGGTATTATTATTATTAAAGCTTTCAGATGTAATGAACCAAGTGACTTGTCTCATGTACTCCAAAAATATTATACCTAATAGATTACTGCAAATTCTGTGTGGGATTCAGTAAAAGCTCAAAGCAGTTTTATATCCAGCAACAGGTTTGTAGGTTGTTATTAGGCTAATGTCAACTAGGGCCCTTATAAGTCTAGCCAAGCAACTCAAACCCATTTGGATCCTGAGCATCATGGGCATCTATATGGGAGGGAACATGTTAGTAGGGAGGAACTAAAGAATTTGCAGGGGAGTGATAGTTATGATAATACTTTTCTTATTGATGGCCTCTCTCCATAAGGGACATGGGGGCGAGACCATGGTTAAATTATGATTTCCCATCCATTTGTCAAGGTTTTATTAGAATAAGGTCAGGGATGTACACTGTTTTACATAGATGAGAAGCCTATTCCATAGCGTGGGGAATCCTTTGGGGCACATCTGTCTCTCCAGCATGTTTTGTTTATGTCACAAGTGAAGTTCAGATCCCTGGATCTAAAGTTTCTGGTACTGTTTGTTTTATGCATGTACAACAGATCTGTCAGGGCTGGGTCTGAGGACACCCTGTAAGCCAAGCAAAGATCCTCTCTCAGCAGCCTGTAGGAGACTGATTACAGAGGCAGAGCCTTTAGGTGATCAGTCTAGGGCAGGGTATTCATGCCCTGAATTCTCCTGGTGGGAAACCTTTGCGGGCATTCCAAATGTTGCAAGAATCTGGTTAGGTACATACCAAAGGGGGGCGTTGTACTCAATGATGGGTCTGATGAGGGTCCCTGGTCAGGCACATACCAAAAGGGGAGTTGTACTCAATGATGGGCCTGATGAGGGTCCCTGGTCAGGCACATACCAAAGGGGGAGTTGTACTCAGTGATTGGTCTGATGAGGGTCCATGGTCGTTGTACTCAATGATGGGCCTGATGAGGGTCCCTGGTCAGGCACATACCAAAGGAGGAGTTGTACTCAGTGATGGGTCTGATGAGGGTCCCTGGTCAGGCACATACCAAAGGGGGAGTTGTACTCAATGATGGGCCTGATGAGGGTCCCTGGTCAGGCACATACCAAAGGGGGAGTTGTACTCAGTGATGGGCCTGATGAGGGTCCCTGGTCAGGCACATACCAAAGGGGGGCATTGTACTCAATGATGGGTCTGATGAGGGTCCCTGGTCAGGCACATACCAAAGGGGGAGTTGTACTCAATGATGGGCCTGATGAGGGTCCCTGGTTAGGCACATACCAAAGGGGGGGCATTGTACTCAATGACGGGTCTGATGAGGGCTGGGTAGACAGGTACTATAACTTCCTTCAACATGGAAGTCATACCTTTACCTATAAACTGGGTGACATAGAATAGTTTTCTTACTATCTTAGCTACAAGTCGGTGTCTTGGTAGAGATGGTATCACTAATCCTGACTTCTATAATCCTGTCTTTGAGCCAAATGGCAATCCAGAGAGATTTGTAGGGATTTATACCTAACTCAGAGAGGTTGTCAACAATGCCTGAGTGGGGTATTGTATCAAATGCTTTGACCAGGTCAATATACACAGTATGCACTATTTTACCCTCATACACTGCCCTGGTGACCTTCTCATAAAAGTCTTCCAGGTTAAGTAGGTATGACCTTCCCTTAACAAAGCCAAACTGGCATGAGTCCACTGTCTGTAGGTTGCCAATGTCCTTGTTATCATTTCCATGAGGTTAAGTAGGTATGACCTTCCCTTAACAAAACCAAACTGGCATGGGTCCACTGTCTGTAGGCTGCCAATGTCCTTGTTATCATTTCCATGATAATTCATTCCATGGCTTTGCATTTTAGACTCATTAGACTGATAGGTTTGTAGATCCCTGGGTCAGTTGATGGTCCAGTCTTGAGGAGGGGAATGACTGTTGCAGTCCACCGTTCACTTGGACTGTTGCCTACTTTGAGAGTGTAGTTGAAGAGTGCATTAAGTGGTCCTGCTAGGATGTGCTTTATACTGGTCAGAAAGCAACCAGTGAGGTTGTCAGGGCACATAGAGGCAGTGTTCTTGGCTTTAGCGTGTGCTGCCAGCACTTGGTCCCTGCTAATAGTTGGGGGAATTATGTTGCAAGGGATTTCCCCCAGAGGAGCTGGGGGGAGTGGGGGTGAATCTTGAGCTGTATTTATCACACAGTAGATTTGCTGTCACCCTGATCAGTGAAAGTGGTAGTGTTCACTATCAGGTCAGCACACTGTTGAGTGTTACCTTTAAGGTTCCGGACATAGCTGAAGAAGGTATTGTGATTGTCCTCAGAATGCAAGGCTATACTGACCTTCTAGTTGGCTTTGATGGAATGAGTTACTCCTCTTAGTTTCTTTTTTAGTTGTATAAGACAGTACTTGTCTCTAAAGGAGGTGCTCTTCTTGATTATGACCATGTTTTTTTTTCTTTTATTATATAACTTGTTTAGGTGAGAATTCCACCAGTGGGGTTTGCTCTTAGTGCTTGTTTGGGGGTGACTTCTGGTAGGTACAGCCGCCTCTGTGTAGATGTTCATATGTTTTGTAGTCTCGGGATTAGTGGAAGCCTTGAATTTTGACAAACTGTCACTTAATACGATGTAGCTTGTCTTAGACTAGTGTCTAACTGTTATTGGTTTAGCTGGGTTTTCTGGGTTGATTTTTACTTCAAAGGAGACAGTGATCTGAGCTTGCTAGTGAGGGCATGACACATGGGTAGGTGCAGCCCTCTCCCATGTTGTTGAGTACCAGATCCAGTATGTTTAATCCTATGTTTGGAGCATGCACATATCTGCTCCAAGGTGTTTATGTTAATAAAGTCCAGGAAATATTGTACCCATGAGTTTGAGGGTGTAAATTTCCCAGTCTATGGAGGATTAGTTAAAGTCACCTACGAATAATGTTTTTGATTGCATGATGAGCACCTCTAGTAGGTTTATGTAGGGTTAGGTAACAAGTCATGAGACTCTAGGGGCATAGACGGTGACCTGTAGCTAGCCATGATTTGGTGAGGGACCTTATCTATCATGACATGCATGTGGATGTTCTCGAAGGTATCATCATGTTTAACCAACCTGGAGGTATGCTTGTTGCTAATGCAGATCAAGACACTCCACCTTTGCCCCCAGTCTGTGGTGTTGTTGGGATAAATGCAGGGAAGTTACTGTAGCCTTGCACTGCCAGAGTACTTTCTATGGCTTTAAGCCATGTCTCGGTTAAGGCACAGATGTCTACCTTCTCCAGAATGAGGAGAGCTTGAAATGTGTGGAGTGTTTTGTTTAGGCTCCTAACATTGAGCAGTAATACATTAAGGTTGCTTGGAAACTTTTAATGTGTTGGTAGTTTTGTCTTTTTGTCATTGCCTAACATAAGCTCTAGGGAGGTGGATACATTTTTAGTCAATATCTGAAAGTCTGTGGGGGGGGGGGGTCAGGTACAGCCCATCCTTGCAAAGCAATGTGGTCTGATGACCTTGTCCTCCCATGCTGACAGATATTGGATCCCCCTGCAGTGACACCAGACAGTGACACTAAGCCAATTATTAACATCAATCATTTAATGTCCGTTCTATGGCATCGTCCTTGGTGAAGCTAGAATGCTGCTCAATGTAAGACAGATACCTATCTGCGGCACATGTTCCAAGATATCCATTATATCTCCTTTCATATAGTCCATTAAGGTACATCTCAGGTCATGTATAACCACATGGACTATGATATAATCATGTTGGTACGTGGGGTACAGTGGCCTGAGTGTAAGTGTAATATTGGGGATCCTGGCTCCTGGCAACAAACCATTATTCTTGTCTAACCTGGTGAGTGAAGCATCTGTGCGCCACACAACGGAGTCCCCAGTAATAAGAGTATTACACAAAGTATATGTTTGCCTTATGGGTTTTGGGCTTGGTGACCATTAGGTGTAGGCTTATCTGAGATGTTTGGTGCTTCTTTTGGTGTATATTTTAGTGGTTGCTGGAGAGCAATCTTACCGTTAGGTGGCTTTGAATGTCTTTGAAATTTGGGAGGGTTTCTTTTAAATGCCTCAGCATAAGACACTCTGCATGTGTGTGGTGAGCAGTATGTGTGGGGGATGTAGTGTGGGTATTATTGACAACCTCATTTGTATATGAGATTTTTACCTCCAAGGAAGTTGTGTATTTACATCACTTGCATACCATGTTATTTTTGTTAATGATTAACTGGTTGTCTGACAAGATGAGACAATTGCTGCTTTGTCTTAGGGTGCCCAAATCTACCAAGCTGGCCACAGAGACAATAGGAAATTGCATATCCATGTTGTCCAGTCCTGTAATAGGGTGGGCTGTATAGGATTAAGAATTGAGTTTTAACAGGGGTCTTCTAGGTTACTTGATCAATTTAAGGGCAAGATGTTGTATAGTGCTAGGATATGGTAGTGCTATTCCATGCACAAGCTAGCTGTTCTAAGCATTATTCCGCATAATGTCAATAATAATAATAATAATACGTTTTGGACCCAATCCTAACTTTATAGGAAAATGTTACTACATAGTTGTTTACTGTAATACAGGGCACTGGTAACTCTTACTGTGCAGTGGGCAGCTCTGCCCAAACTCTCCTAATTTATAGCAGAAGAACAAGCTTGGAAACTGACTCCTATGCCCTCTAGCCAGTAAACAATCATAGCTCGAGCTCCAACTCAGACAGACTAGGTAAACACTTTCTGCCACAAGATAGATGATCCTGAAATGTCTTAATATAAAGCCCAAAAAAGTAGTTATCAACTGCAATTAAATAATAAACAAATATCAAACAATTAAGTTCCTAGCTAATTTTCCTGTATGCAAGGTGATCTGTAGGCAAACAGAAGTAAAACAAAAAGCTATCAAACAGAAATGATGATTTTTTTGCCACAAAATTAAATCAATACTTTATAATGCTCAAAACAGTCGCTCTCAATGTATAAAGCAACTACAAGTGCAGTAAATCAAAAAAAATATTTTATCTTAGCTTGGGTGGCTCGGAATGCAGTTGAAACATTTGAAAAGTATTGCAAAGCACTCTGGGAAGTGAGCACAGGGCCTTGCAAATTCTCCTGATTTATAGCAGAGAAAAAAGTATGAAAACTGACTTCTATGTCCTCTAGCCAATAAAGAATCACATTTTAAGCTCCCTGGAGTGCTTCCATACACAGAGAGACAGGTACACACCTTTTGCCACAAGATGAATATCATTGAATTTCTTAATGTATAAGCACAGTAAAAGTAGATGTGTGTCTACGTGCAAATACTTGATAATGTACTTGTCAACAGCATAGAACATAAAACACCTTTTAAGTTGTTATGTTTCTGCATGTATGAACTGTCTTCCCTGCCCATGGTCAAGAGTAAAGTGGACAAGGTTTGTACTCAGTGATATACATGATCTGTAACTCCTTAACTGCTGTTTGCCATAATGAGCCATTTTCTGGTGCAATTTCTTTATGTGTCTGGCAGTGATTCAGTTTTGGGGTTTTTCTTTAATCTCCTTGGTTCTAAGACAGTGCAGTTGCCATATATAAGTCAACCTCCGGTGAGATGCAATGGGGCTTTTCCTTGGGGAAAAATACTTTTTAATGTTCTGGTTGTCCATTTGAAGTTTTGGATAATTTATATGCCCATTTGAAACTTTAGTTTGTTCCTGACAAAATATACAAAAAAGCACAAGTGACAAAGCACACAGAGAAAACACTGAGAAATAATGTTTAATATAATAAATAATACCATATCCAAAGGTATAGAGAAGACTACATGTTAACCATTTGAAAGGTCGGGACTCGTTAGATTGAGTTCCAAAACACAGAGACTGAATGGTTGACAAAATTAACTCTAACATGAAATTTAACTGTAAATTGTTTATTAATAATATTGTGTCTGTATCTAAAGGTAACCTGTACCTAAGAAATTACACCTGCTCTCTAGCATGAAACATAATTGTAATTTGTTCTTCTTTTCTATATTGTATCTGTATCTAAACTTTGTAACATGGAGCTTTTCTCCCCGGGCCTCCACTGAAAACGGACTCTCTGAGCCCAGTGGACATCCCCGGTCATCAAACTGGAAATAAATAAATAAATGAACTCACATATACCAAGTCTGAAATGACCATTTCTCTGAATATTCCCTTTTTCCAAGGTATGGCGATCTCGTAGTTGGTATATAAAAATTGGGGAGTGTTGGAGGCTTGCTCCCCACATCAGGGGGTGCAGGGGGGCTTACCCACTGCAAAAAAGAAGTTCAAAGGAAAACAGTGATCTTCAAGACTAGGTCTTTTCTTGGGTTTTTGGTCTGTTTTTTGTTTTTGTTCTTTTTTTGTTTGTTTTTTTCAGCATGTTGGCACTGAGCATTTCAAGTACTGACATTTTAATATGGAGCCATCTACATAGTTGTACAAGAAGTACAGATATGTTATTAGACTGTTGACCAATGACTGTAAATCATAATCACTATATAATCTATATTGCAAACCACAAGATTTTATTAGACGTGTGAGCATGTGCAAAACATACAAGTATGGATTTCTCCAGAGGCATATACAGTGCATGCATATGGCAGTGGTAGAGTTAGACACAATGTAACATTATTACCATAACACTATATCATATCATGATCCACAAAGCATAGTCATAACAATCAGTTGCCACAGTATCTGAAGTAGAAACGTCATGTAACTGAAGTAAAAGACAATATTAGATAGAGCAAAACTGGGTATATAAGAGGCAATTTGTCACTGACACATACAGAACAAAGGCTTCCAAATAAAACTGAGATGGAAATGTCGTTGATTCACAAAACATTGATCACAGTCTGTCAGAGTCACTCAGCTAGTTTATAAAAACACAAAACACCTTGCTCTCCAGAATGTGAGTGGGGGATGTAGCATGGCGCAGTGGTGTAGCTGTAGCATTGTCACCTCACAGCAAGAGCTTTTCCAGTTCGATTCTCAGTGGGGTGCCTTCTGTGCAGAGTGTGCATGTCCTCCCTGTGTTCGTGTGGGTTTCCTCTGGGTACTCCGGTTTCCTCCAATGTTACAAAGACATGTGTCTGGAGCATTTCTCCCAGGGCCTCCGCTGAAAATTTGCTTCATTCCAAGTTGGACTTTCCCAGTAAACAAATGTTAAATAAAAATAAATAAATTCCCCACACACCTTACTACTAATATATACCAATTCCAAGACTGCACTGTCTCAAGGAAAAGAGAAATCCCCAGAATAGCACAATCTCAATCTTACTAGCTTTAAGCACAGAACTGCAGATTACTGTTTAACATTTTAAGTTTTGATCATTTTAAGTGTTGACCTTAAGCCTCATAGTCTAGTGCAAGACAATGCCATTGTGCATATCAAAACATTGGTTGACAGTGTCATATGTATCAGAATGTGTGATGTAACATATACAGTGAAAGAATGCACTAAACGCACACAGTCTCTCACTGTCAGTATAACAGACATGGGGGGTAAGAGGGGAGTTTGTAAATGTGAAAGAATAGACCTTGCACCCAATCCATAAAGCACATCAAACGTGCTACAACATCCAGTGTGATGGTGAATTCAGAAGTGCATATGAATGTGTACATATCATTATGTATAAACGCGTAAGTCTACTCAACATGTAATGGATATACTGGCAATAGGTATTATTTAAGTCACTGGGACATGCAATGCATACATAGCAACACCAGCTCAGACTAAGGCACATTATTATAAATGTAGTAGTTTTCAGTTCAGGCCACAGAATGAACAAATGTATACTACACATATCACAACACACCTGCATATTAACAACTAAACCTAACCCCATATGTCAGCCAATCTTGCATAGCAAATATATATATATATATATATATATATATATATCTATCTATATATATATATATATATATATATATATATATATATATACACACACACACACACACACACACACACACACACACACACACACACACACACACACACACTGAGGTGTCACTGGTAGACCCATTTGAATGCTTACACAGCTGAGCAATATACATATGTGTATGTGTATGTATGGACATACTAAAACTATGTAAACACACAAATGTCAATACCCTTAATGATGACAAAAAAAAAAAAGGTGGACACATGACTATCCATGTTCCGAGACACAACCTCAGAGCATGCAAGTAAAAACAAGTATTTTTACAGATGAGGCAATACTCCTGCACCCCTACACCCCCTGTTACATTTATATTCTTACTGAAGAGATCACATAATACCTAGGAAAGGGCATATTCCCTCAACTCAATAATACAGAGCTCTAGCACATCTTTTGACAGTCTGTTTATTCGACCATATTTTTTGACTAAACGGATGTCAAGTTTACCCACTTTCAATATAATTAGTGGCTCCTATAACAAAACAAAAAAAAAAATATATATATATATATATATGTGTGTGTGTGTGTGTGTGTGTGTGTGTGTGTGTGTGTGTGTGTATTGTGTAAGTGCTAAAATGGTTCTACCAGTGATGCAGTGACCTCGGAGTAGTATGTATGTCTGTATATATATATATATATATATATATATATATATATATATATATATATATATATAGACATACACTCACACACACAATATTATATATATATATATATATATATATATATATATATATATATATATAGATAGATATATAACCCAGCCACTGGGGATGCACAAGCCAGTGCATTTCTTTGTGCTGCTCCCAAGCCCGGATAAATGGGGAGGGTTGCGTCAGGAAGGGCATCCGGCGTAAAACTTCACCAAAACATTTTCATGCAGTCACCAAGAAAAATTTTTATACCGGATCGGTCGAGGCCCGGGTTAACAATGACCGCCACCAGTACTGTTAGCCTACAGGGTGCTGGAGGAAATTGGGCTACTGTTGGCCGAAGGAGGAGAAGAGGTGGAAGACATGGCCGAAGGCAGGAGGAGAGGAGAAAGGCTAGGACTGTGGTAGTGAGGGTTGGAACTTTGAATGTTGGCAGTATGACTGGTATAGGGAGAGAGCTAGCTGATATGATGGACAGAAGGAAGGCTGGTATATTGTGTGTGCAAGAGACCAGATGGAAGGGGAGTAAGGCTAGGTGTATCGGAGGTGGGTTCAAATTGTTTTATCATGGTGTGGATGGGAGGTGAAATGGCGTAGGAGTTATTCTGAAGGAACAGTATGCTGAGAGTGTTTTGGAGGTGAAAAGAGTGTCGGATAGAGTGATGTTTATGAAGCTGGAAATTGATGGTGTAATGATGAATGTTGCGTATGCTCCACAAGTTGGGTGTGCAATGGATGAGAAAGAAAAATTTTGGAGTGAACTGGATGAAG
The DNA here is from genome assembly GCF_019279795.1 of Protopterus annectens. Lineage (NCBI taxonomy): Eukaryota > Metazoa > Chordata > Ceratodontiformes > Protopteridae > Protopterus > Protopterus annectens. The sequence goes on along the minus strand of NC_056729.1, from coordinate 1,707,529,533 downwards.
TGGTGATGACTGTACCCATAGGTGAAAGAGTGGTGATTGGAGCAGATTTCAATGGGCATGTTGGTGAAGGGAACAGAGGGGATGAGGAAGTGATGGGTAGGTATGGTGTTAAACAAAGGAATGCAGAAGGTCAGATGGTAGTGGATTTTGCGAAAAGGATGGACATGGCTTTGGTAAATACATATTTTAACAAGAGGGAGGAGCATAGGGTGACATACAAGAGTGGAGGAAGATGCACACAGGTGGATTATATCTTATGTAGGAGGGCCAGTTTGAAGGAGATTGGAGACTGCAAAGTGGTGACCGGAGAAAGTGTCATTAGGCAGCATAGGATAGTGGTTTGTAGGATGACGTTGGTTATCAAGAAGAGGAGGAGAAGTGTGAGGGCAGCACCAAGGATCATGTGGTGGAAATTGAAAAAGGGTAATTGTGAGGTGGAGTTCAGGGATGAGTTAAGGCAGGCACTGGGTGGCAGTGAAGAGTTACCAAATAGCTGGGTAACTACAGCAGAGCTAGTAAGGGAGATGGCTACAAAGGTGCTTGGTATCACATCTGGACAGAGGAAGGACGACAAAGAGACATGGTGGTGGAATGAGGAAGTACAGGAGAGTATACAGAGGAAGAGGCTGGCGAAGAAGAAGTGGGATTGTCAGAAAGATGAAGAAAGTAGACAGGAGTATAAGGAGATGAGGTGCATGGCAAAGAGAGAGGTGGCTAAGGATAAGGCATATGAAGAGTTGTATGAAAGGTTGGACACTAAGGAGGGAGAAAAGGACCTGTACCGATTGGCTAGACAGAGGGAGCGTGCTAGGAAAGATGTGCAGCAGGTATAGGTGATAAAGGATAATGAGGGAAACATACAAGCGAGGAGAGTGTGTTGAGGAGATGGAAAGAGTACTTTGAGGGGTTGATGAATGAAGAGAATGAGAGGGAGAGAAGGTTGGATGATGTAGGGATAGTAAATCATGAAGTACAATGGATTAGCAAGGAGGAAGTAAAGATAGCTATGAAGAGAATGAAGAATTGAAAGGCTGTTGGCCCAGATGACATACCTGTGGAAGCATGGAGGTGTTTAGGTGAAATGGCAGTGGAGTTTTTAACCAGATTGTTTAATGAAATCTTGGAAAGTGAGAGGATGCCTGAGGAATGGAGAAAAAGTGTTTTGGTACCGATTTTTAAGAATAAGGGTGATGTGCAGAGCTGTAGTAACTACAGAGGGATAAAATTGATCAGTCACAGCATGAAGTTATGGGAAAGAGTAGTGGAAGCAAGGTTAAGAAGGGACGTGATGATTAGTGATCAGCAGTATGGTTTCATGCCAGGAAAGAGCACTACAGATGCGATCTTTGCTCTGAGAGTATTGACAGAGAAGTACAGAGAATGTCGGAAGGAGTTGCATTGTGTTTTTGTAGACTTAAAGAAAGCATATGACAGGGTGCCTAGAGAGGAGTTGTGGTATTGTATGAGGAAGTCAGGAGTGTCAGAAAAGTATGTAAGAGTGGTATAGGATATGTACGAGGGTAGTGTGACAGTGGTGAGGTCTGCGGTGGGAGTGACGGATGCATTTAAGGTGGATGTGGGGTTACATCAAGGATCAGCTCTGAGCCCTTTCTTATTTGCAATGGTGATGGACAGATTGACAGACGAGATCGGACAGGAGTCCCCGTGGACTATGGTGTTTGCAGATGACATTGTGATCTGTAGTGAGAGTAGGGAACAGGTGGAGGAGACCCTGGAGAGATGGAGATATGCTCTAGAGAGAAGAGGAATGAAGGTCAGCAGGACTAAGACAGAATATATGTGTGTGAATGAGAGGGAGGATAGAGGAATGGTGAGGATGCAAGGAGGAGAGGTGGCGAAGGTGGATGAGTTTAAATACTTGGGGTCAATAGTTCAGAGTAACGGTGAGTGTGGAAGAGAGGTGAAGAAGAGAGTATAGGCAGGATGGAGTGGGTGGAAAAGAGTGTCAGGAGTGATTTGTGACAGACGAGTACCTGTAAGAGTGAAAGGGAAGGTCTACAAGAGGGTAGTGAGACCAGCTATGTTATATGGGTTGGAGACAGTGGCATTGACAAAAAGGCAGGAGTTTGAGCTGGATGTGGCAGAATTAAAGATGTTAAGATTTGCACTGGGTGTGACGAGGGTGGACAGGATTAGGAAAAAGTATATTAGAGGGTCAGCCCAGGTTAGAAGGTTTGGAGACAAAGCCAGAGAGGCACGATTACATTGGTTTGGACATGTGCTGAGGAGGGATGCTGAGTATATTGGGAAAAAGATGCTAAGGATGAAGCTACCAGGTAACAGGAAAAGTGGAAGGCCTAAGATAAGGTTTATGGATGTGGTGAGAGAGGACATGCATGTGGTTGGTGTGACAGAGCAAGATGCAGAGGACAGGAAGAAATGGAAACAGGTGATCTGTTGTACTAACGGGAACAGCTGAAAGAAGATGATGAATATATATATATATATATATATATATATATATATATATATATATATACACACACATACACATATATATATATATATATATATATATATATATATATATATATATACACACACACACACACATATATATATATATATATATATATATATATATATACACACACACACACACACACACACACACACATATATATATATATATATATATATATATATATATATACATACTGTATATAGGTTGTCTATCACAGGGTTGAAGCTCACAATCCCAAAATGCATAATTAGTACCATAATGTAGAAGACCTAAACGCTGAAAGCAGCAATGTCTAAAAATCTTGAATACTGAATATATGTACCAGTAAACTCAGGACAAGTGTTGCATGGGTCCTGCAGGGGAGGCGAGTACAGAATTTTGACCTTGTGGTCTTCATATTTTGGTCTTCTATAGGTTCAAAGGTTCATAGGTTGGTACTAGGCGATCACCCCTAGGGCCTGTACAAGCCTAGACAACAATTCCCTGGCTATTTCTTCCCACAGTATTTACTTCCCTGGACCCCTGTCTAGCAGGGTGACTGACATAATCCCTGGGATGAACTTCCTATCTCCCATCCAGTTGTCAAGGTTCCTTTTGAAGAGGGCCAAGGAGGCACTCTGCTTGACATGTATGGGCAGTCTATTCCAGAGTATAGGGAGTCTTTGGGTCAGAAACATATCCCTCCAGCATGTTTTGTTCATTGTGATGACAAGGTTTAGATCCCTGGAGTGTGTGGCTCTGAGGGATTGGGATTTCTTTAAGTGTAGCATGTCCAACAGCTCAGGGTTTGACATGGCCTTGTATGTTAAGCAGAGATCACCTCTGAGTAGACAATATGCCACAAAGTATAGCTGTAGATTTTTTAGACAGTCAGCATAGGGCATCTGCTTTAAGCCTGTTTTTGTTTTAGTGAGGTATTTCTGTGGCCTTTCCAGCTGTTGCAGATGTCTTGTGAGGTACATACCAAATGGGGCGTTGCACTCTATAATGGGTATAATGAGGGATGAGTACAGTGGGACAATGACCTCCTTTTTTTTGGATGAAAAGCCCTTAGTGATGAGGTGTGCCACATAGAAGGATTTCCTGACTGTTGTGACGATGTGGTTACCGATGGTGAGTCCACTGTCCACCTGTGTCCCCAAGTCTCTCATCACACTTTTGGTGTTTAGTGTACTGCATGGGTAGATGTTTTTTCCCAAAGGGGATAACTATACATTTCTTGGCATTAAGCTTGAGCCCATGGCTCTGGCTCTGGCACTTAAAGTATAATAACTGACTGTGTATTGTGCACAGGCTCTACCCATAAGGCAGCCAATACAGTACAGCAGTATCAGGAGGAATATCTCCACCTAGATGGCAGAGTATTACGAATGTAAGATATGAGTGAACACTTTACCACAATATGAAGTTCCGGTACTGGGAGAAACAGTGGCTAATAACGGCAAGACAACTAGTAAATCAACCACCAAACTCAGAACTAGTCGTAAAATGCATTTAATGTCAGAAAAAAACATCTGCAGTTTAGCGCTTTCGTCTATACACTAAGACATCATTGTTCTGACAGCCAATTTGTCCAAAACCCTTAGTTGACTGACTAAGCTCATTGATTGTGTTTCTTAATCAAGAGCACAGTGGGCAGGAATGTGCCTTCTGAGGCACACCTATGCATGAAGTGGCATCCATGGTTGTATTCTTAAAGTGGCAATGGAATTTAAAAGGGAAATGCATGCTGGTTCTATCCTGAAGGAGAATTTGAGTTAGGGGCAGCATTTTGAAGAATAAGGAAACATTTTGGACTTCTCAACACATTAAAATATCAACTAGCAGTGGTTTCACAGCTGTCTTATTACTACTAATACTGATGATAATGATGATGATGGTGTCTGCCACCAGTTTCGGAATAGGTACCTGATTCATGGCCTTCATGGCAGATGAGTACAGCAGTGGGGAGAGGGAGTTGGAAGTGGCTGCAGGGACCATAGGTGAGCTGTACAGTAAAGACACACCACAAAGTGCACCACAAAGTGGCAAGCTCATTGTTGATGGTTGTGTCCAGAGCTGTGAGTGTAGCTGCAGCAGAATACAGTACTGGTGCTGTGTACAAAAGCTCACAAGTATAAAGGTTGAATGGTGACAACGAATGCAGGGGAGAAGGAAAAACTAAGGTATAGTACAGCTCATCACCACAGGCTAAACAATAGTACAGGTGAAGTGGAGGCAACACGATTAAAAATCAGGTATGAGATCCAGCACAACATACCCCACCCCCCCATTTGAGTAGTTGAGGATGCAACTGCAGGCAACTTGACTTAAGCTGTGCAAGCTTTGAAGCCATCAAATGTGCTCCACCAACAGGTTAGGGAGACTGAGGAGAGGTACCTGCCCAGTGCCAATGTCACAACTCCAGTAATGGGAAACATCACCCTGGAGCAGCTATCCCTATGGAAAGGAGTGTTTCTTATTAAAGCTATTAAGTAGGGAGATTGTGGGTTATCATGCTGACTACAAAAGACAACTTCCATCATCTTCACACATCTATAAAATATGATGATATCTTCCAATCAAGGTGTTAGCATGTCACCAACTCTGCTTTAACCATGAGCTGGTTGGGGACAGCAGCAGTAGCCAGATCTGCCCCTGATCTATGCCATAATCTCCTCTAAGTGAAGGGTGTCTAATGACACACCATTTAATATGCTTGTGGAGCTCACAGAGCACTACAGACTGGACCTCAGGCCGGAAATTAACATGTGTAATGTCAATGCGTCAGCCATACAGGCAATCAAAAAGGTGTTCCCACAAGGGTGTTGGTTTCACATCATGCAAGGACATATTGCAAACATGTTCACTGACATAGTCTGGTGAAGGTTTATGGGCAGTATCTCAATTAAGGTTAATTAGATATCTGCACTAGCTTTCCTACCCCCTTGGGACATACCAAATGCCTTTGCAGAACTAAGAGAAGGCATGTGCAAGTCCAAGACCCTGAACCAGCTTCTGCAGTGGTTCAAAACATATTCTGAACTAGGAAGGCCACATAGAGCTGTAAAGAAATCAACCAGTGCACAGACCATCAATAAAGCTTGTTATGAATTTGTAGGGAAAGGGACATTCCCAGAACCAACCTCAGTATTATAGCATGGCACTGGCACCTCTGGATATTGAGTGTTGTAAGCAACGAGGGAACTCCTGTGCAAATGTAGCAAGATATGATGATCTGCTGTGGGAGAGTACTCACAGTAGATTGCCAAACTCAGCTAATGTGACTGTCTGGATACAGAAAGAACAATGACTACAGATGTTATACAGCAGGAACGTCTACAAAACATTAGATTTCCTGAAGGCCATTATCCAAAACGTTTCATTTTGAATGTGACAGTAAATACCAGTGTACGACATGTCTCATCAACCACTGTTTAATACATTGTACTGAGTATGAACCAAGCATTACACAGTACACCCACTCCAGAACCTCCCTAAAATGTAAGAAACACAACACAACAGCAGCAGGTCTGCTTACACCTCTGTCAGCAACTGTCAGAGGTCACTATACCTATACATGACCATACATATCGGTGTGTAGCTGTCTAAATGCAAATATGTGTGGGGCAAGCAGTTTAAAAAATGCACATTTCCTGAATCTGTAGGTATTTGTCTACTTCTCATGTTGTGGATTCCACTAGATACACAGAGTTATTGACCAATTCCTAGTTCCCATATAGTTTAATCCCATAATCAATGGCAAGTTTCTGTATATAGCTTATCTTCCTTGTCATCAACCAGTTTCACGTGTGTGTGTGTGTGTGTGTGTGTGTGTGTGTGTGTGTGTGTGTGTGTGTGTGTGTGTGTGTGTGTGTGTGTGTGTGTGTGTGTGTAAAATAATATAATCATAGAATGTACTAGGCAACTAGACCATGTGGCCATTAATGCCTTGCCAGTACCCACCCTTGGACCTTACATCCTTTTTCAAGGAGTGATACTGCAGTCATTCCAGTGGTGAATGTATTAATAACCACACAATTGTCTAATTCCTTCTTAAAGGAAGATGGTGAGGCAGCTTGCTTGATCTAGAAAAGAAATTTGTCCCAGACAACTGGTAATTACTGAGCTGACAAATCTGTCTCTCCAGCATATTTGTTTATTTTCTGAAGCAGGTTCAGAGCTTTGGTTCTAATGCTCACAGGACTGTTTGATTTGTGGTGAAACAAGAGGTCCTCAAATTGTTAAATCCCCAATGGCCTGGAAAGGAATGCACAAATCACCCATAAGGAGTCTGTAGGCCACGGAAAACAGGGACAAGGCGTTCAGCCTCTCTTGACAGCTCAGATCGTTTACCAGCATGATATTTTTGTCAAGAACTACTGGGTTCTTGCTAATTGGTTGATAATTTAGTAAGATACATCCCAAAGGGGGGCATTGTAGTTTACAATGGGCCTCTCACGCTGCTTGATATGTTTAATAAGATACATCAGAAAAGGGTATTCTATGATGGCATTCATATCAGTATGGCTAGATAAGACACTAGTGCCACTGTACAAAACCAAAGGGGACATTCACAATTGTAGGCAATATAGACATATCAGACTCTTGACCCACTACATGAAAGTTCTGGAGAGAGTAATTGGTAAACAAATATTCTGAGTAGTAGAAAGCAAGATGAGAGATGAGCAGTTTGCATTCAGATCAGGATGCAGCACAACTCACCCAATGTTTGTAGTGAGATAGATAGTTGAGAGGAAGCTAGATAGGAGGAAAGAGTTCTACTGAGCATTCTTAGACTTGGAGAAAGCATATGATAAAGTTCCAAGAAAACTGATTTAGGCAGTCTTTTGATTGTTCGAAGTTACAGAAACACTGGCAGAATTAGTGCATTGTTTGAACTCACAGAGGGGTTATCAGTGGCAGTGATTGTGCGTCAGGGTTCAGCTCTGTGCCCAATGTTGCTTTTAATGGTGACAGAGTACATTACCAAACAGGTCAGTGGGAATAGATCAACAAAGCTGCTATATGCAGATGTTAATATTACATAACATGCAGGTTCTGAACAAGAACTTCAGCAGCTGCTATTGGGATGGAATGCAAAACTAAAGGCACACATGATGAAACTAAATATACATTAGATCAGTGCTAGTTGGGTCTTTGCCTTTGTAGTTTCTCCTGCATTTTTCATTGCTTTCTCTCTCCTCTTGTTGCTCCTCCCTGTCTGGTGTTTGCTTTCATCATTGGTTTATGGAGCAGTCTTTGACATACATCTGTCTGTTTTTGCATGGTTTCTTTTCTGTTGTCCTTAACCATTGGTTTATGGTCTAGACTTTGGCATACCCGTTGTCCTTAATCATTGGTGTATGGTGTAGGCTTTGGCATACCTCTGTCTATATTTTGCCTAGTTTATTTTCTGTTGTCCTTAACCACTGGTTTATGGTGTAGGTTTGGCATACCTCTCTCTGTTTTTGCTTGGTTCTGTTTACATTGTCTTTAATCATTAGTTTATGGTATAGGCTTTGGCATAACTCTCTCTGTTTTTGCTTGGTTTCTTTTCTGTTGTCCTTAACCATTGGCTTATGGTCTAGGCTTTGGCATACATCTGTGTGTTTTTCACCTAGTTTATTTTCTGTTGTCCTTAACCACTGTTTTTTGGTATAGGTTTTGGCATATCTCTCGCTGTTTTTGCAGGGTTCCTTTTCTGTCATTCTTAATCATTGGTTTATGGTGTAGGCTTTGGCATACCTCTCTCTGTTTTTGCTTGCTTCCTTTTCTGTTGTCCTTAACCACTGGTTTATGGTCTAGGCTTTGGCATACTTCTGTCTGTTTTTGCCTAGTTTCTTTTCTGTTGTCCGTAACCATTGGCTTATGGTGTAGGCTTTGGCATACCTCTGTCTGTTTTTTGCCTAGTTTATTTTCTGTTGTCCTTAACCACTGGTTTATGGTGTAGGCTTTGGCATAGCTCTCTCTGTTTTTGCTTGGTTCCTTTTTTGTTGTCCTTAATCATTGGTTTATGGTGTACTGTTTGGCATACCTCTTTCTGTTTTTACTTGGTTTCTTTTCTGCTGTCCTTAATCATTGGTTTATAGTGTCAGCTTTGGCATAGCACTCAAAGTCTGGCATTTCCCACAATCCTTTGCTTGTGCTTGTTCTTAATCTTCCTTTATTGATCCTTGCCTTCTTCTCTCCCCATAGGAATTTGTCCCAGGGGTTTTAGATGCATTTGATTATCACATTCCTTCCAGTCATGGGGATATGTCTTAGGGTATAACCTATTTGGGTTTTATCATCATTTTTACTCCATTCACCCTGCCTGCTAAAGTTGTGATCTTGCCCCTCAATTTTCACAGCATTTCTTCTATCTCTCTCTCTCTCTCTCTCTCTCTCTCTGTCAAGCTTCTTGTAGTTTGTTTCTCTTGCCAGACTTGCTGTCTCCCATAGCTCTAATCATAGGTATTTTGCTCCTGGCCTCATTGGTATGCTTATTCTCATTCTTGCAACTCCTTGATCCACGCTTGCTCCTATTTGTAGTGACACTGTTTTTTTAGGTTACACTTGAGCCCTGACTCTTGGTTGAAGGTTTCAAATTTCTTCATAACTATGCCTGCTGCTCTCATTATATATTCTGCTATTAGGATGCAGTCATGTGTGAATAAGAGGAGTTTAGCCACCCAGCACCCCCTTGCAGTTCTAGTTCTTGTATTGCCTCCTTTACATCACTCACCAGAACTTACATCACTTGGATGAAAGGCTTGTGGATAGTGGCCATCCCTGTCTTGTGCCCCTTAGGATTAAGATCCTCTGTGTGTATTGGATTAAGATCCTCTGTGTGTATTGGATTAAGATCCTCTGTGTGTATTGGATTAAGATCCCCTGTATGTATTCCCCATTCACCCTTACCCCTGCTGATGGGTGTCGATACATTGCTTTTATCCAATTCCTGAATGCTTCCCTCATTTCTCATTCTTTCAGAATTTGGAACATAAAGTCCATTTTAATGAGTCAAATGCTTTATTCCTGCTTTTTGGATCCCTGATTCCTCTTTCCTTTCCATGAATCTGAGGACTTCCCACCAGTTGTACACTCATGTTCTCCCTTTCATAGAACCTACTTGCTCTTCCTGTATGTATTTGGGAAGGAGTTTCTCAATTCTTTTAGCTAGGATTTTTGCTAGCATTTTCCCATCTGTGTTTATTAGGGATATTGGTCAGACTTTCCCCAAAGCAGATATTCCACCTTTTCCTTTGGGTATCAACATTATTCTTGTTTTTGTATGGTATTTTTGAGGATGCCCTCCTCACTACCCATGTTTTATATTGTGCTAGTTCCCCATCTATTTGTGTGCTGACTAGTTTGTAAAGTTCTGTGGGATATCAATCTTGGCCTACTGCTTTGCTTGCCTTGCCTCACCACGTGATGGTCAAAGGCTAGATTACTGTCTATATGTGTCTCCAAGTTCCTGACTACTGCATCAGCTCTTAGGAGTGTGTTGTCAATATGATAGTTACCAGGTGTGGATGACTTCCCAAATAATATTATTATGCATTTCGTGGCATTTAGTTTTAGTCCATGGCTTTGGCACTAACTGTCTGTGTGTGTCAGCCCTTCCTGGAGAACATTTGTGTTGGTGGCCAATTCAATAACAGCTCTTAATTTGCAGTCATCTTTAAATTTAGATAGCCAGAGGCCATTGATTTTAGCCTCAGGACCAATCCCTGAGGGATTCCACTTGTGATTGGCATCTTTGTAGAGGTAGACTCCCCAATTCTAACTTCCTAGGTCCTGCCTGTGGCTGTCTATCCACTGGGTGGCATAAGGCTTTGACCTAACCTCTTAAGTTTGTCAACAATGCCTGAGTGGGGGATTGTGCCAAATGCCAAATGCCTTGGCCAGCTCAATGTAGGCAGTGTTAACCATTTTGCCCTCATCCATTGCTTTGGTGACCTTCTCAAAGAAGTTCACCAGGTTGAATAGGCATGACCTGCCCCTTGATAAAACCAAATTGGGTTGGGTTCAGTGTCTGGAGGTTTCCTATGTCATTATTGATCATTTCCATGATAATTCTTTCCATGGCTTTGCATATGAGACTAGTAAGACTTATGGGTCTGTAGTTTCCAGGTCTGTAGATGGAACACCTTTGTGCAGAGGAATGATTGCTGCTCCATTAGTGAGGTATGAAGCCTATTTGGAGGCTTACAGCTAAATTCCAGAGGACCTGATAGATCATGTTTTGTGCTATTTAGAAGCCATCCTGGGATATTGTCATGGCCCATTGATGCAGTGTTCTTGGCCCTAAAGAGAGTATTAAAGACCTGCTCCCTAGTGATGGCAGGGGGAGTTATATTTTATAGTATTTTCTGAAGGAAGGTTGATGGGATGATGGGTAAAGTCAGAGTCGAATTTATCATCCAGTAGGTTTGCTATATTTTCTGGGTCAGTACAGGTTGCTCCATTTACATTGAGCTCTGCAGACAATTCTGTACTGCCTTTGAGGTTGAGAACATAGCTAAAGAATGCCTAGTGGCTGTCCTTGGACTAGGAGGCCATATTTACCTCAAATTTAGCTTTGGTTGACTTTATTTGTCCTCTGAGTTTTTTGTTTAGTTTGATGAGACTGCTTTTTTCCTGCAGGTTGCTACACCTCCTAATATTTGCCATGATTTTCTTCCGCCTGTTATACATCCGATTGATTTTGTGATTCCACCAGGGTGGCTTGTTTTTTGAGTTATTTCAGTGCATCTTCCTAGTGTGTACAGCTGCCTCTATGCAGCTATTAACATGCTAGTATAGGGTTTCTGTGGACAGTTTTGCATAGGCAGCAGTGTTCTCAGAGTTTATGGGGGCTTGAAAATTTTCCAGGTTATCACTTAATAGTAGGAAGTTAGCCTTAGAGTAGTTCCTGAATATTCCAGATTAGCTGTGATTCCAGGTTTTATTTTTACTTCAAAGGAGACCATATTGTGGTCTGACCTTACCAGAGAAGGCATTAAAATAGGGGGTGTGCAAAACTCTCCCATATTAGTGAGGACAACATCCAGTATGGTTGCACCCCTTGTTGGTGTACGGACAATCTACTTACAAAATCCGTGAATCTCTGTGCCTGTACATTTGGTGTCATATATGATTCCCAGTTAAGAGTGTGTAATTAATGTCACCCATAAATATGGTATAGGGTCGGATAGTGAGTGTTTCCAATAAGTTTAAATACATAGTATGGGTTTCCTGGGTCATACAGTGGGACTTATTATACCTTGCAAGAAAGTGGTACTGGATTTTTCCTATGGTGATTTGAATGTGGAGAAGCTCAAGTACATTGTTCTGTTTGACCAGCCTTGAGGTATATTTATTTTTGATGTAAGTCAAGCCACGTCCACCTTTAGTCCCTGTCTGTGTAGTAGCTGGTCTAAATGTGTGGAAGGCATTATAATGTTGCACTGTCTGTGTGCTCCCTGTGGCTTTAAACCATATCTGAGTGACGACAAAGATGTCAGCATTCTTTAGGACGAAGAGAACTTCTATGGACTTGAGTTTTTTTTTATACTCCTAGCACTGAGCAGTAACACCTTTAGATTTTCTTGGTTCTGATATGCTATGTCAGAAGAACTTTCAGTTTGGCATTGTCTAAAAAAGGCACTATGGGGAGGACAATTTTTTAGCTAATTTTCGAAAGCTTAGAGAGGAGAGATGTAGACCATCCCTGGCAGAGCAGCATGTTTTTTGACCATCTCCTTCCATGTTGACAAATATTGCACCCCCTTATAATGACATCAGAAATTAAGCCAATTATTAAAGTCAGTCATCTTTTGTTCATATTGTGTAATCATCCTTGGAGAAGGTAAAATATTGCTGAAAGCTAGACACATACCAGCCTAGCATACATATTACGAGAGCTCCATGATGCCTCTCTTCATATAGTCTAGAGACGTATGTCTCAGATAATTTCCCCCCTCATGGGCTATGACCAAGTCATACTGGTACTTTTAGTCCAATGACCTGAGTGCATGTGTGATGTGGTGGATCCTAGCCCCAGATAAGCAACTGACTGTGACTTTCTCCTTTTGCAGCCTGGTAAGAGGAATATCAATGTTTCTCACAATGGAGTCTGCAATGACTAGAATGTTGGACTCTGTGCTGGCTGGCCTTATGGACTTAGAAGTAGAGGTTCCATGAAATGTGGCTGTATGTGTTGATGTGGTTGCTGTTTTGTAGAGTGCATTCAGGGTTGCTGAGGGTGTTTGTTATGTGTACTTCATCGAGGTCTTTTGGATTCAGGAAGGTTACATTAAAGTTGTGAAAGCTTTGACACCTTTAAAACTCTTCTACACTCCTACCTTTCTTCCAAATGGTAATGCAACTGCTCTCTCCCCACATAGCCTTATGCCTCTCTCCCATAAACCTTTCTCTACCTCTGAGCCTAAACCTAACCTGACATAACAGTAAAAGCAATCACCTGTGCAACCCTCTTCAACCTCTACCACCTCTGCTCTCTTTCACTTCTCTTTCCCCCTCTTTCCCAGTTGCTTTTTCCTCCATACACTTCAAATACCTTCTAACCTGGGAACATACTCCTGTTCCTCAGCTAACTTCTTTAGCTAAAAATATAATCTGCAACGACTTATTCCTGTTCTTTAGCTTATAATTAAATTCTGCACCCACAACTTCTTCTCAGTAAATTCCCTGTTCCTACTCTATATCATACCTTCATTAGGGTAGCCTAATGGTTAAGGTGTTTGCCTTACAAGCACAAGGTACAGGGTTTGAATCTCTCAGGGAATAAATGGCTAGGCTTAAAATGGCTCACAAGGGCAGTTAGGAATCTATGAATCTATATTTGACACCATGAAACCATATAACTTATGTTGTTCTCTGACTTAATCATTTTTGATTTGTGTTTCTCTCTACTTTGACTGTAACTGTGAACACACTGTATAACACAATTTTATTTAATTGTACTCTTCTTCATTTAATTTGGATTTTTATGTGAACAACTGCGTATAACTACATATATATTTTTACCTCACTTAATTTTGATTTTTATGTGAATAACTGTGTATAATCACTATGTAATGCAGAGTTTTATGTAAATAACTGTGTATAATCACTATGTAATGTGGAGCTTTTCTCCCCGGGCCTCCACTGAAAATGGGCTCCCTGAGCTCAGTGGACCTCCCCGGTCATCAAACTGAAATAAATAAATAAATACATTCCTCAACATATGTGGGTCCACGTCTCTGCTTTGAATTGTATGTGATGGGTGAAGCGTGTGTAAGCCTGACAACCTTAATGACATTGAGTGATTTTATGTGACAGTTTGCTTCCAGTGACATTGTGTAAATACATCTATCACATTTCAGAGCAGTTTGAGAATTAACTAATTGTCAGTAAACATGAGGCAATGCCTACATTGCCTCAGGATGCCCATATACACCAAGATGGTGTTGCATTTAGCATTTTACCTTAAATGAAGACAAGACACTTCTTCCTCTCTTTCAGTGGTATTTATTACACACGTGTAGGAGCCTCATGGAAAGTACCAGGGAGACTCCCCGAACAAAGGAAAGCATAAGCTTATATGCTGGCAATACTGCTGACAGTACAAAAATATAAACTAGACCAATTAAATTAGTACAAAAGGCAATTAACCAATCAGTGGTTTACCCATAGATTTAAAGCAGTTCACATTACTACATCTCTAGGCAGAAAAAGAAAATCAGATGCACTTCCATATAAGGCACATTTCCTGCTTCCAAGCAGACTCTTGTTTTTCAGTACTTTTCCGCTATTTACAGTTTACTCAGAGTTCGCAGTACAAAGTCCATCTTAATGCATGCAAATTGTCTCATACTCAATTTCCTTAAACACATACTTTGGCCGTTCATATTCTACAATGGAAACAGAAATAATGAGAAAGTTCTGATTTATGACAACAGACCCTTTTTTATTGAATAGGCAGTTGGAGTGAGAATATAAATTAATGTCAGGAGTATCCGGTTTGCACTTCTGGGGACAGTGCTTGTCACTGCAAACTAGTTGCCCTCTGTACAACTAGGTATTGCTGAAATTGCAATGGTGGTTTTACTGGAAAAATGTCAAATCAAGGTGTTTGTGGCTATACATGCCACTGCCAAACACCTGAGGGGAAACTAATAAGTAGAGCCTGATGATTCATGAATAAAGTATTTAGGCAGATATTCTGAAGTAGAAGCAAATAAAGCAGTATTCACTGAAAATAAAGAATTAGCTTGTCAAGAATGATGAAAAGAAGGGAAGTTACCTGAATAGCTGCTACCTGACTACTACAAGTGCTGGTCTCACCACAGCTTCACTCTGCTGGGATACAATGCTCCAATGTTTCTTCTCTAACCAGAAGCAAAACAGTAGCAGCAATTCCAAGATGGGAAACAGGCCACAGCCTGTTTCGTGACCACAGTCCTAGATGATGTATGGGTCTGTAGACTTGTTGCCTATTCCGGTAGATGCCTTGAATAGCAACCAGACCAGTCAACAATGCCAAACACAGACACTAACTACCCAACCAGAAAGAATCAGGAATCTATGCATTCTGCTCCTTCTTTTACCAGGAGCAAAACATAAGCACAAATTCCAAACTGGCACTTATGAAGCTGTTATTAGGCTTTCCAATCATCAGCAGTTCACATGAAATAATGTCCCTCTGCTTCTTCTCTCACCAGGAGCAAAACAGAAGAGGTAATTCCAAGATGATTACTGAGAGGCAGAATGTGGGCTCTCAGTAATTGTTGGTCTTGGAGTAGATGTCACACATTTTAAAGGTAAGATGGAGAAACGGATTAATATCTTAAGAATTGCAGTGTGCACTAAGCAGTTAGATATGAAAGAGGAGGTAACTTCAGATTTAGCTATCTAAGTGGAGAGCCAGTCATTTTAAAAGTGCAAGATAGATTGGAAGGGGTGGGCACTCCGTATTCTGGTTCTACGGAATACAGTGGGATGGCCAATAAATTAAAATAGTTGAAGGAGTGTAATTTAACAAAATGATAAATCTGTGCTTATTCACAATAGCCATTGAAAGAGGAGAGAGAAGGAGATATGTGGTCAAATTAACATAAGGGGCAGGCAGCTAAAAATATGGTTGAGATTAATTTCTGTATGACTCACAACAGACACAGCTGTGGTCTCTTTCCTAGTTTAAATATGCAATTAAAAGCAGAATACAGGTAAACACAGTGTAAAGAAAATTAATTGCGATATACAAAACAGACGAAGGCAATAAAGCAACACAAAATGCAAGAAAGTAAAAATAACTTTCCCTCACAGCAAGTTGTGGCAGAGTCTGGGTGAGCTTTTCTAGTAAAACTGTACTACATGTCATCACAAACTGATAAATCAAGTAACTCAGCATCACTCAGTTAATTGACATCATTAATTCCATTACTAATATCATTAAATAAATTCTTATTACTAAAATAAACCTTCCAATGTAATTTATGGATAAAAACTAAATAAGTCTATCTCCAAGTCCTCCCATCTGCGTATAACTATTGGAACAAGCTTCAATCCCTTCAATAAAAGAAATTTCAGATTAACATCCCAAGTTTAAATTAGACAAATTAATCATGTCCAAGTAACCATTCATAGTCTATGTTCATCAAAAACTAATTTATTCCACTCACTTATGGATGTTCTAAATGTTTTGTGTAGATCCTCAAAACCTTCTACTGCCAAGCTGTGGACTTGTATAACTTTACATAACATATATTGGCTCTAGTGGTTCATCCCTCACTCATGCTCCTACAGGTGTTGGAGTAGATTTAGTACCCCAGCTTAAATTCAAACAGGATGCTGTATTTCTTCATTGTCTTCATCAGAGAAGTGAACTACTCATGCATTTGAAGTTGTAGCTGAAGCTGAGGAATCAAATGCATATGTTGCCCTTCCTGAGCATGATAGTTGATATATGTGACTCTTTCATTCACTAGGGTGTTGCCATTGAAAAAATTGACAATTTGTATAGTCCTTTATGTCTCCCCAACTTTTTATGCATGTTTGTATGTTTGTGTCTTTTGGCTTTTCCCGGTTAGGGGTCGTCACAGCGGAACTCCGGTCTGCTAATGATTGAATTATTTCCTTTTCTCTTCATTGGCACTTCTGCAGTTTGTTGGTTCATTTCATAAAATACTACAATTCCCATGGAAGTCTGGAGTTCATCAAAAGTCCTTTTAATTTATCCTGTTATCTTCTTTTGTTTTCTCACATCTCAGTCAACCAAAATCTGAACCCATGTAGTAGCATGTAAAAGTGCTGTGTTAGTTCACCTTTCCTGAAAATGGTGTTCCTCTTCTGTAAACCCAAATGAATGAAATGTATTTATTGTCACGCTATGGAGGTAATGCCCATATTCAAATATTTTCTCAATGCCAAAATATTATAATGCAGATTAAGTTCTTGAATAAAATGTTTATTATATTGTTTCACAGGCTATGTTGCTTTCTTCAACATTCTCATGTAATTATATTGTAAATAACAAAATAAGTCAATTTTTTAAAAGTCTGGCAGCAAGCCTTTTATCAACAGCATGCTCTAATACTTCATCTTTACCTTAATTTAAAACAGCATCCAGTTCATCTTCATTATACATTAATCAAGAAAAAAAAACATCTGGATTCTCCACAATAACTATATACATAAACAGAGCCACAGGCAAGAAACTCTTGCAATAAATATATGCTTGCCTATAAAAACATAACTTTTATTTTTTATTAGTAAAATGTTCCTGGTGCCTCAGCCTACCAGCCTTCTGGGGGGACATAACAACTAAAATAATTTTGCCAGTTAAATACCTTATTAGTTCACATAATTAACTTAATTATTTCATGAATGAATAGATCGATTCCCGTCAAGGAACATATTCCAATTTATATCCATATTTAGGCCTTTAGGTGCACATGCTTGATCCTTAATGTAGAATAAACTTCTTTCTATTGTAACCAATATTTTAAAGTCATTCTAAGATGTGCTTGGTGCTGTAAACTTGCCATACACTTTAAATCAACAAATATATTTTGATCCTAATAAAAACGATGAGCCACTTGGCCCACCATTCTTCCATTTTGTAATATTATCTACATGCGCCAATTTTCTCTTTTTAACTATCCTTTTATGTATAACTGAAAAAATCAAAATAAAAACACTGAATGCAACTGGCAAATTATATTTTATTCATACAAGTACACATTTATTCCTCATTTACATGAAACTTCATCAGACCTAAATACCTATGTTTATATTATATTTAAATAATACCACCATTAAAAGAATGTGATCTCCAAATGGCCAATATGAAGGTTTTGCCTGTAAAAGTAATATTGTTAAATGCTATTAAAATGCTATTAAAAACTGAGACATTTCACACCATAAATAAATTAAAGCTTTTATGGCAAGAAGTTAATGAAACATTTTATTTTAATATTTCATTAACCCCTGGAGGTTTATCAGCCACTAATAAAAGTTACCATCTCAGTGCTCTGATTTTCAAGGCATTATTCATATTGCCACCCTACAAATCCTGTATTGTGCTCTCCCTTGGTCTACTTTAACTCATTGAAATTACATTTCAGCGAATCCAAGTTGGCTGACTCCACTTCTCCGAAATGCCATTAAATTGAAAGCGCAGACTGCTGAAATCCTTCCTCTGTGAAAGGAACCACTTGGCCACCATGGTGAACTTTGGCCTTTCTTCAGTGTAGCGTGATCTCGGAGTTGGTATAGTTAAGTAGGGGGATGTGGGGGGTGAATCCCCCCTTGGGTGGGTTTAGTTTGGGTCCATTCAGGTTTTTTTCATGGTGGCCAACTGGTTCCTTTCACAGGGAAACAATTTCAGCAGTTCATGTTTTCAATTTAACAGCATTTCGGAGAAGTGCAGTCAGCCAAATTGGATTTGTTGAAATGTAATTTCGGTGAGTCAATGTAGACCTGTTCTACCCCCCCAAAAAAAAACTTCCTAAAACCATTGCACCTAATAATATGTTTAAAACTACATTATTGCAATCTCTTCTACCGATTACATAAATATACTCATACATCCTCTGTGAAAGCGTCCATGTGAACTTCCCCAAATAGAGGTTCTTGCATGTATCACATCTTACAACATACACCACATCTGATGTTTGGCAATTAAATGTCCATTTACTTCAAATATTTTATTCATGTGTAAAAGACTAAGAAAGGAGCCTCCATCTGTAATGCTACACATGGCGGAAAAACACAAGGAAGGGTACCCTTAGGATTACTTGAAAGAGTCTGCTCAAACAAGGATCTAATATTAGAATCTCTACTGTATACAAACCTATAACCTTTCAAACAGTTTTCCCAGGTTCTTGTTTATCATTATCACCTTTCAGTCATCTACAATCACTTTTTGTGATACTTTAATTGCCAGACATATCCATATAAGGTCACACAGTATCTGAACTGAGTAACATCAAAGCTGGTGCTCAGTAGCATTTAGAACAATTCAATGTTGTTTTTATGAATTATCTTACCTGTGAATTACTTAATTGGTATGCAGATGACCTGTTGGTCCTGAGAGGAGAAAAGAGTTCCCATACAGCACAAAATGATTTGCAAAAATAAATATCACTAGCTTTTGGAGATGATTATGCTAAACAAATGCCAGTTGGTATGAAAACCCTCCAAAAGGGCCTTTCCCAAACAGATTGCTAGTGTCAAAACTATGGGCTAAAACTAAACGCCAACAAATGTATAATCATATCATTCAGCAAGAATGATTTCCTTTGTAACTCATCACATTGACAACACCCTTATGAAAGCTGATTGTGTAGTCAGGAATCGGAAACCTCTGTCAACAAAGAACTGTCCTTTGATCACCACGCGTCCACTGTTGCAGGGAAGTCCTTTTTTATTGCACAGCTTATATCTAAAGTTATGGCATCCAGGTACAGAGACGTAATCATTCCACTGTACTTGGCTCCATCAATATAATTATTGAATATAATGCTCCATTCAGATTCAGTATGTACCTGTCCAAACACTTGTCACATTTGGAGGGACTGCAATGCTTTCAATCTAAAAACAAAAATCACAAAAACTATGCAGACCATTTTTAAATCTTGTCTGTCTTCTCTGCATCATACAGGCTAGAAAGAGGTGATCTCTGCCTAACATATAGAGCCTCAACAGATCCTATCCTGTCAGACCTATTACACATTCACAAGTCAAATGGTAGTGTGAATACCTGATCAAGGAATTTCAGTCTCATTTGCAATATAAATCAAACATGTTGGAGTGATAGGAATGTATCAGAGAGAATGTATTTTATTTAACATTTGTTGACCAGGAAAGTATAACTAGGACAGAGCCTATTTTCAGCAGAGGCCTGGGAAGAAATGCTCCAGATGCATGTTTTTGGATTGTAGGAGGAAACCGGAGTACACGGAGGAAACCCATGTGAATAGAGGGAGAACATGCAAACTCCACACAGAAGGCATCCCAGCCGAGAATTGAACCGGAGAACCTCTTGCTGTGAGGCGGCAACGTTAACCGCTGCACAACTGCACCACTGTGCTGCCCTAAGCCCTAACAGAATATTTTATTCTTTATTCTTTTATTATTTATTTATTTATTTATTTACATTTGATAACCGGGTAATGTCTGGCTGGGCAACAAGCACATTTTCAGCAGAGACCCAGGGAGTAAAGCTCCCAAGTGAATTTACAATAGTTAAAGAGTAATAAAAAAAACAGCAATTAAAAATAGCATACATTAAGTAGGTTACAAAATGTTAAAACATAGGACGTTATTACAATATAGGCTAGCTAAAAAGACAAGCTATACACAAAGTTGCAATAGAGTAAAAGACTTAAATGTTTAAATGAACATCACAAGCTAATAAAAGACAAAATATACACAAAGTTGCAAGAGTAAAGACTAAAGCATTTGAATCAACATTACAAGTCATAGCATTTTTTTTTTTTTTACTATTGGTTTAATAAAGAGTAGTGTTGCAACAAGCAGATTGTGAGCGTAGAGTAATAGTAAGTAGAGACAGAAGAGCAGAGTAGGAATTGCTTAGCGAGAGGAAGTGCAGGAGCATAACTAGTGATTTGAGAAATACTCTGTTAGGAGTTTGAAGTTGTGAGTGTCAAGAATGGATAGAAGGTGCTGGGGAAGAGAATTCCAAGATTTGGCTATAGTGTGGCAATATAATGAATCACCATGAAAGTTGGTTTTGATAACTTTGAGCAGTATTTTATCTGCTGACCTGAGTGAGGTAAGATTAGAATAGGGCTGAACAAGGTCAGATAGGGCTGGGTGTTAGTCAGGTTTATGGATAACAGAGTGGGCTACTATTAGCTGGTTGAGGGTGAGTAAGTTAGGGAGTTCAATCCAGTTTAGTTGTTGTAGGGCAGTACAATGATGAGCTCTATGGGGAGGTTAGCGGCAAATTTAGCTATTTTATTATAAAAAAATTTGAGGTTACTCAAGTCTGATTCATGAAGGCTTGTGAAGACTTGTGAGCAGTAGAGATGGGTGGATAGGAGGTGAGTCCTAGCTGTAGCTATTCTGGCATGATTAGTTAGATATGGTTTAGCCCTGTACAGTCCACCAAGTTTTATATGGAATTTTGTGATTGTTAAAGCAATTTGTCTGTCAGATTTTAGGCTGCTGTCTAGGATAACAGTGGGTTCAATTGTTGTGCCATTGGAGGCAAAGATAAAGAGATGGGATTGTGTGCTTTTTCGGGAGGAATTGGAAAATGCCATAAGCTTGGTTTTGTTAGGGTTTAAAATGAATTGGTGGTCTGATAGGCATTTTTCAATGCTATGAAGGGCAGTCTGAGTTTTTTCTTGGAGTTCATTTAAAGTGGGGGCAGAGCAGATAAGGGAAGCATCATCTGCATATTGAATGATGGAAGCAGGTTTAGCTGTGGAATAAAGATAATTAGTAAAAATAATAAAGAAAAGTGGGTTCAGGATACAGCCTTGTGGGGCACCAACCATAATGGGTAGTAGGGACAAGAGTTTATTTTCCCATAGGGTGGCTTGTCTACGGTTAGAGAGATAATTGTGAAACCAGCATAAGGTTTCAGAGCTGTAATTAAAAGAGGCAAGTTTGTTGAGGAGAATTTGATGAGATACCATGTCAAAGGCTTTTGAAATATCAAGGAAGCTAGCAGAGACATGGTGGTTTTTGATTTTAAGGTAGTTTACAGTATTGGTAAAACTTATGAGAGCGGTGTTAGTACTATGTTTGGGGCGAAAGCCATGCTGAGTATTAGATAGTAGGTTGTTCCTAAGGAGGTAGTCTAATATCTGTTTAAATAGACATCTTTCTAAGATTTGGCAAGTGGTGAAAGATTAGCTATGGGTCTATATTTGGAAAGGTCAGTAGAGGGACCTCCTTTGTGAAGGGGTATGACATGGGATATTTTCTAAAGAAGAGGAACATATTGCTCAGAGATAGAATGGTTAATTAGAATAGATAAAGGATAAGAAATGGATGAAGCAGCAAGTTTTAGGAATTCACCTCATAGCTGATGCAGCAAGAGTACAAGATTTTATTTTAGTAAGGAGATTCTATATATAAGTAGCTTGGCTTGGTCTAAGAGTAGAAAGGAGTAGTTTAGGGGTCGGGGGGAGGGTGGGTATGGAGAGTGTGGAACTGATAGTATTGTTAAGTTAGGTTAGTTAAGTGAGTACTGAATTGAGTAGCTATACAGTCTGTAAAGCAGTTAGTTGTCAGGGCTGGAATAATTGGTTTTCCAGGGTTAAGGAGGAGATCCTCTTGGGTCCATCTCATTTGCTGACTCAACCGAGTACAGTGAGATCATATTTTGATTTCAGACACTCCTACCAGTCCCATCTGTTCAGATCTATCCCAGTCTAGTGTCATTAGCTCATTCTACCTAATACGGGGAGAACATTTGAGTAGGTCAACCCACGTAAGCCCTTAAACTTGAATTATCTTCTGTTGCTCCTTTCTCCCTTTCCACTTTACTTTGTGTTCTGACTGAGTGTGCTTCTCAGCTAAGTATATTTTTTGGCACTTTTTAACTGTTCAGAGTTGAATTAAACAATAATTAAATTCAATTCAGAATACAGTTTGAATAATATGCTTTAATATTGCTACACACTCAAGTGTGCTAGCTTGCACTGCACTTGAATTGTTTTTAGTGTTGTTTTAGCTACTTTTCTGTAACAAAAAAATAATAATTCTAAGTTTGTTTCCTGCCTTTCCTGTAACTAATCTAGTCCAGATACAGATTTGCTGTATCCAGGACTGTTTGTAAGCTTCTGAGCCCCCCCCCTAGCCTTTCTGTGTTGGAGGGAAGCCTTCTAGCTTATCAGTGGGAGTGGTAAGCAGTAGGTAGCCTCTCTACCACAAGAGCGATTTCTAGCCTAGAAATTGTAGGTTATTGGCCGTTTGGGCAGTTTTACCATCTCTTTCAACTTTCTGGTCTAAAAGCCCGCGTTTACGCTTGTTTCCCTCTTTCCTGTAGCTAGTCTAGTCCAGATACAGTTTTGCTGTATCCAGGACTGTTTGTAAGCTTCTGAGCCTCCCAAGGTTTCTGTGTTGAGGGAAGTGTTCTAGCTTATCAGTGGGAGTGGTAAGCACTAGGTAGCCTATCTACCACAAGAGAAATGGTTTCTGGTCCAGAAACTATAGTTTATTGGCTGTTTGAGCACTTTTTTCCATCTCCTTCAACTTTCTAGTATAAAAGACCACATTTGCACTTGTTTCCCACCTTTCCTATAACTAGTCTAGTCCAGATACAGATTTGCTGTATCCAAGACTGTTTGTAAGTTTCTGAGCCTTCCAAGCCTCTCTGTGTCAGAGGGAAGCCTTCTAGCTTGTCAGTGGGAGTGGTACGCACTAGGTAACCTATCAAACTCAAGAAGAGCAGTTTCTGGCCCAGAAGTTGTAGTTTATTGGCTGTTTGGGCAGTTGTTTCCATCTTCTTCATCTTTCTGGTCTAAAAGCCTACATTTGTGCTTTTCCCACCTTTCCTGTAACTAGTCTAGTCCAGACACATATTTGCTGTATCCAGTACTGTGTGTAAGCTTCTGAGCCCCCCAAGCCTTTCTGTGTTGAGGGAAGCCGTCTAGCTTATCAGAGGGAGTGGTAAGCACTAGGTAGCCTATCGACCACAAGAGAAGTGGTTTCTGGCCCAGAAATTGTAGTTTATTGACCATTTGAGCACTTTTTTCCATCTCCTTCAACTTTCTGGTATAAAAGACCACATTTGCACTTGTTTCCCACCTTTCCTATAACTAGTCTAGTCCAGATACAGATTTGCTGTATCTAAGACTGTTTCTAAGGTTCTGAGCCCCCCAAGCCTCTCTGTGTCAGTGGGAAGCCTTCTAACTTGTCAGTGGGAGTTGTTAGCACTAGGTAGCCTATCTACCACAAGAAGAGTGGTTTGTGGCCTAGAATTTGTAGTTTACTGGCAGTTTGGACAGTTTTTCCATCTCTTTCAACTTTCTGGTTTAAAAGCACTTGTTGCGCTTGTTTCTTGCCTTTTCTGTAACTAGTCTAGTACAGATACAGATTTGCTGTATCCAGGACTGTTTGTAAGCTTCTGAAAGGTGCCAAAGTCTGCTCTTTAATTTTTCCCTTCGATCTGCTAGTTCCCTCATCTCCTGCACTTTTACTAGCTTATTAGTCAAGCACTTTACCAGACTTCTTGCAGCAATTGTGGCACACAAAAGTGCTACCAGCACTAAACGTTCTACAAGGAAACAACTCCAGTACTTATTATTAATGCCCACCCCTCCAGGCATGTCTAAAGGTCAGTTCCTTGTGCTTTCTCCTATTAACATGGTGAACTTGGGGATCCTGAGGCAATGTAGCAACTGCCTTGTGTACACCGACAACCCTCTCCTCTTACTTCCCAACACTTAGACTTGCAAGAGATGCACTTATGTATATCCAAACTGGAAGCCATGCACTCTCCAGCCAAGACTGGAATAGCTGGTCAAGAGAAGAAGGTCAACACTTGCACCACACCACATGGAACATATAGCCCTCCAGAACACACACCAGCACTGCCTTCACATAAAAACACAAGCCACACACCTTTGCAGAGGCGCTCAATAAATATCTATCCAAACAGCAGAGACCTCCAAGGCAGAAATGCACTTGACCACCACAGCACAACACTAATCATGAGACACATAACTCTCCTAAACAGTGTGCCACTCAACCAATGCTCCCAAGGCAAACAGCATGCCCAGCACACTAGTTATAGCTGACTCGATAGTGAGGCACACTGATGTCCCACTCACTTGGTTAAATAAAGAGAAAGTAACAGTCAGCTGCCTGTCAGGTGCCAGGATTAAATGTTTGGCGCTTTAGTGGGCTCTGTTTCTCTGAGGAAGCTACTGTCAAACAGTAGCGAAAATGTGTGGTCTGTAAAAAGCAATAAACCTGCGTTTAGGATAAAACTTTTGTACCAGTTTATTTTCAGCTCTTCTGGGTTACATTTGGATATACCTGACATCTTTTACTTTTGTGAGTGTTTGGAATTCAACAGTTGTGCGTTTGGGTTATGGCTTCAGGTATCCATTCTAGCCCAGGGACTCCGAACATTTTTGGGTTAAATACTCAAAATGAACCAGTTGAACAAGCGGATATCTTGTCATTGCTAGGCTCTATTTCACAGCGTATGGACTTGTTTTCTACCCGCTTAGACGCTCTGGATAAGAGAGAAACAGCCACACCTTCCGTGGCTCATTTTGAACCTAACATTCATGTTAGTAATAGTGCTGTTGATTCTACAGCATTTCCCACGATTCCACCAGCGCAACCTCAGCATATTAGTGTACAAAGGGTATCATTAGATCAAAATGTACCTAACGCCACTTGCAACTCTGGGATTGCATCAGTTTCATCTAACTCTCTGACTAGCGACAAGCCTGCATTTATTGTACCACTGCCACAACGAAGTGAACGGATTTCTACTACACCTGGTAACCGGACACATGAAGGTGTAACAAAGGGACCAGACCAAGCACTTATTGGCATTCCACCGATCCAGGATTGGATCCAGAATACAGACAAGTTTACTTTTGTCACACTACCAATACAGGAACGGCCGGCTGCGGGTATGGAACCCCTAACAGTGAGTAACAATAACATTGCAGACAAACTTAAGAACTTTGATAGTAAACTAGTTAAACTGAAAAAGTTGCAGCTTGAAGTGGCCTATTTTAAACAATGTTTGAACGATAAAGTAGTACCTAAGGGTCTCCGGACTACTTTTTTTCCTACTGGCTTACTTGTAGATAGTGCATTTTATAACGACCTTACAGCCCTCTTTGACCAACAGGGGGCTCTACTGTTAGAATTAATGGTCAAACATTACTCTTTACATATTACTTCTTTAATAACTGAAGTGAATGAACTGGATGACTCTATTAAAAGCGACCTTGACTTTAATAGGTATAAATATGATTATGGGCGGATCTTTTCAAGCATTGACGCACTAGTGGATAAACTTAAATTGAATAAAGTTAAGAAACTTTCAAGAGACAGAACAGCGTATATGCATAATAATGTCTACCCTAAATTGCAATTTAATAATGGAGATAAAAATCTCAGAAATACCTCTGATCTACCAACACATTCTGCTAACTCTAATATGACTGATACGGATGTTTTAGAAGAAATAACAGAGGATGAATTCATTGAGGTACCAAGACGGAGTAATAGAATCCGAGCCAATAATAACAATTCCAGGAACTATCAACAAGGAACCGCAGTCAATAATAATTCAAACAATACCTCTAACAAGGGGAATTTTTTAGGAGCACGCAACAACCGGTTCCAGAAGAACAACAACAAGAACTGAAACAATCACCGGTAACACTTGAACCTGATGGCAATAAAGCTGGCACCTTTGAAGGGAAGAAATTAAGGATGTTAACTAACGTACAGGGGGATTTCAAAATTTACAATTTTTCTAGTATTGAACTTGACTATCCATTGATTGAACTGTTGGCTTATGGCAACACTTTTGTACCAAGCAAACAATTTAACTTGGCAAGAACTATCATTGACTTAAAATGTTATGTGCGGAAGCTTAACCTTCACTTATTATTTAACAATTCAATTTTTACAGCTTCAGATGCTTTAAGGTCTAGCAGCACATTTAACCCCCCTTTACATCCTGTGTTACTAATTTTTGAAAATATGTGTGAATTAGACATTAGACATCTTGGTCTAACGACACACCTAAGTAACAAGCATGTGAAACCTAACATATCGAGAGACAGCTTATATCCTTTAACAATCTCTGTGCATCTCCTGTGAGGGTCATTAAACCAGACAAAGGGGGTGGTTTGGTTATTTTTGATAATTCTGAATATATTACTAAAATGCTTACAGTGTTACAAAGTCCAGCATACACTTCATCTTCACTCAATGAAATGAATATAACCAACTC
Organism: Protopterus annectens; assembly: GCF_019279795.1. Taxonomy (NCBI): domain Eukaryota; kingdom Metazoa; phylum Chordata; order Ceratodontiformes; family Protopteridae; genus Protopterus; species Protopterus annectens. Next base: position 1,707,502,624 of record NC_056729.1, on the reverse strand, counting down.
TAGAATTAGAGGCTATTTCCGGGACCTCTTTATTGGAGCCAAGATTGATTATGACACTTATAATTACATTGACATCCTTTTTCCTAAGGTTCCCATAATATTTGGGATCCCCAAAATACATAAAGATCTTAACAATCCTCCCATGCGTGCCCTTATTGATGGCCGCGGATCTATGACATATCCTTGTGCACAGTTGGTGGACAACATCCTTTCGAAATACATAAAAAACATCCCAGAAATTTGCAAGGATTCATGGTCATTTCTTAGTAGTATAAACAATTTGACCTTCGATATCTCTAACAACTTCCTTACAGTTGACGTAGTCAACTTATATACGTCTATCCCACACAATGAGGCGATAGAATGGATTACACTAATTTTGAAGGAGCTAAATGCAACTCAAAGAGAAATTGATGTAGTTTCTGAATTGTTAGATATAATTCTAACATCTAACTTCTTCATTTTCAACAAAGAATACTATTTACAAAAACAAGGGATAGCAATGGGTTCACCATGTGGTGCCAGCGTGGCAAACTTATTTGTAGCATACTGGGAAAAACACTACATCTTTAATAACCCAGAATGGATGCCACGCATTAAATATTATACCAGATTCCTAGACGATGTCTTCATTCTCTTTAATGGGAATTTAGGGGAAGCATTAGACTTGATTAATTTTTTCAATTCTACAACTACCTTCCTTAAATTTACCCACCATTTTTCCACTACAGAGATTGATTACTTAGACGTCAAACTCAATAAGGACTCTGTAAAAAATATTTATTTTTCATCTATTTTTAGAAAATCTACTTATTGCAATTCCTTTCTTCATTTTTCGAGTTCCCACCCATTTAAACAAAAACAGTCAATAATTAAAGGGCAACTCATTAGAGCAGCTAGGATGTGTTACTTTGATACAACTTTTCAAAGAGAATGCCAACTTTTGAAAGATATGTTTGTCAATCGTAGTTACCCCTCAGTATTGGTTGATGAGATGATTCAAGAAGTTGGTCGAAAATGACTTAACGGAGTTTTCACACCACTACTTTTTAAAGATAGTTGCAACACATTGGTCAACCATTCTTGTTCCCTCCTTGATTCTCCTACTTCAAACATTATTGATAACCAGAACTGTTCTAATATTCCTATTGTCAAACAACTTATTACTAGTTTTATTACCACATTTAATACTAATTCTATTCAGAATAGATATATAGTTTTTAAGAATTGGTTCTTCATTAGGAATAATTTACAACTGCTGGAAAAATTAGGAGAAAATCCAATTATAGTGTACAAAAAAGGTAATAATCTTAAAATGCTTTGGAAAGAAATAAAGAATCTGATTTCAATTCGAGACAAAAGGGGACATTTACTTGTGGTTCTTGCAACTATTGTAAATATTTGAGAACATCAAATTCTTTCACTATCAGAAACAGAAAATATTACATTAATTATAAAATGAATTGTGAGTCTAAATCTATTGTCTACTTAGCCACATGTGATTGTTGTCCAGCCTTTTACGTAGGCAAAACAGATCGTAAACTACGTGAAAGGCTGTATGAACATATCTATGCTATAAAGAAAAACAAAGCAGACAATGCTTTGGCGAAACATATTTTTAGTAACTCTGGTCACAGTTTTCATTTCTTAGCCATAGACCATGTACCTTACTCTATTAGAGGAGGTCCTATTTCACTACTTCTAGAAGCTAGTGAATTAGAATGGCAACTAACACTAGACGCGTTTTGTATACCCGGGTTAAATGAAAACTGTAATATTAACTGTATTTTAAAATTAAGGAGCACTTTGAGATAAAAAGTTAGGATTTGTGGATATATTATTTAGTATCCCAAATATTTTAAAAATTTTAAAAATTTTTAAAAATTTTTGAAAGTATATATACACAAAAAAGAAGATCTTTATTTTATTCTATCTTATTCCATTCTACATGTGATTTTTATAAATATAAATATTTCTATTCATGTATAAACTGACTGTACTATTACAGACTTATTAATTCATATAGTATCACCAATCAATAATTTCTGGGTAAAGAAGAATACTTTTGGATATATATACTCAAATATATTTGGTATGTTTTAATGAATTTAATAGTCAGACTATATAGTTTATTATATTAAACTTTTATATATACATTTTAGAAAACGTATAGTAGTATTGCTGTTATTGCACAATATGCGTTATTTTAGTAGCTATTGACTTCATTAGAAGGATTAATCTACTCAATGTTTTTAATGTATAAACATTTTTTATAACATAGCATTGACTTGGTAATGCATTTTGAGTCTTTTAGATGTATTAACATCTAGTAGCTAATTAACGCATATTCCTTTTTAACTTGAAGTGACGTGATTTTACGTATTCACGTCACTTACAAGTTTAAATGTTTGGCGCTTTAGTGGGCTCTGTTTCTCTGAGGAAGCTACTGTCGAACAGTAGCGAAAACGTGTGTTGTCTGTAAAAAGCAATAAACCTGCGTTTAGGATAATACTTTTGTACCAGTTTATTTCCAGCTCTTCTGGGTTACGTTTGGATATACCTGACATCTTTTACTTTTGTGAGTGTTTGGAATTCAACAGAGGTGCCAGGATTCACCATATAATGCACGCACTCAGGTCCCTTAACAACAGGTACAAATATGACTGTCATTGTACATGTGGGTGTGAATAACCTGAGACGTACCTCCCTGGACTACATGAAAAGAGACATGGAGGAGCTCTTGGATTATGTAGCCCAGGCGGGTACGACCCTAACCCTGAGAAGCAGCGTACCATCACCCAGAATGATACCACAGTACAAGCAGAAAATGCTTGATTTCAATAATTGGCTAAGTTTCTGGTGTCATTCTAAGGGGATCCAGTATCTGTCTGCCTGGGATGACATGACTGACAGACCTCGATGCTTTGCCAGAGATGGCCTGCATCTGTCACCCCTGGGCTTCCAGATACTGGCCAAGGCTCTTGCCACCCCTATAGTGCCTTTTTTAGGTGGTGTTCCAAAGACCAAATTGCCACCATAACAGCTACAAACAAATGCAATCTGAGGGTCATGCTGCTCAACGCTAGAAGTCTAAATCTCAAAATGCACTCACTCAAAGCACTCCTTAAAATGGAGAACATTGACATTTGTGCTGTAACAAAGACCTGGTTCAAGGCAGCAGAAAGCACCCCTGCACTACCAGGCTATAACTTATTCCACACCTTTCGGCCCCAGAACTTGGATTGAAGCTCCAAAGGCAGTAGTGGTTCCATATTCATAAAGGATGCGCACACCTCCAGACTGGTAGCCCAAAATAATGCATCAGAAATACTTCAGGTGCAGCTAACATTGGGTAAGACAGCGATTCAGGTTGTAACCTGTTATAGGTCCCCAGCCATGTCCCAAGACACTCACTCTGTGATCTTAGGCACCCTGGAGAATATTAAGGTCAAACCTAACACTCTTATACTGGGCAACTTCAACTACCCCTCCATTAACTGGGAAAACTACTAATGTACCGATACACTTATCCAACCTTTCCTGGAATTCATTAATTCCAATGCCCTGGACCAGCTCGTTCTTACCTCCACTAGCGGTAGCAACATCCTTGACCTGGTCATTACTAACATGGGCGACCATTGCTCTATACCAAATCCACATCCCTCCCACCCCCCCCCCCCACCCCTGCAAAGGTAATCACCATAAAAAACTTCTCCAAAGCTAACTTTAAGCTCCTAAGAGCAGAGGTGGCTAACTTCATGGCACCCATGCAAATGGAGAATAGTTGCATGACTGCCAAATCATACACCAATACACTGTATGAACACATACACATATGCATGGATCTCGCCATACCCAATAGAACCAAGATGCTCTCCTCCAAATCTGGTGGTCCCCTGCCATAAATAAACTCTACAACAGAAGAAAGAAACTGACACAGAATAAGGTGAAGTCCCAAGACTGGAAAAACTCCCTTATCAGCCTCAACAAAAAGTTGAGATCCCTCATCAAATCCTCTAAAGATAGCTATAACAGAATTGCAGCAGATAGTAAAGACAACCACAAGGGCTTCTATAGTTATGTAAAGAACCTCCATGGCAATACCCAGATTTGTTCTGAGCTACTGCACAATGGTACCTCATATACTGAGCCAACAGATATTGCCAATATACTGGCTGACAGATTCAGTGCAAACTTTACCCCCCACCCCCCAAGGACCAATCACAATACCAGTAGATTGCCAGGCACCCAGTATTACTGTTGCACAGGATAAAATAGCACTGTTATAGGCCAAGAATACAGCTTCTATGGGACCTGACAATATCCCTGGCTGTGTTCTTCATGAACTACACAGTGAACTGGCACTTCACCTGTGTGCCCTGTTCAATCACAGCCTCACCTCAGGCTTTGTCCCTACAAAATGCTGCATTGCTGCAGTCATCCCTCTCCACAAAGGAGGAGTGACTACATACCTTGGGAACTATCATCCCATTAGCCTGACATGTCTGATATGCAAAGCTATGGAACACATCATCATGGACCTAATAAACAAGGATGTAGGGAGTCTCCAAACTCTGGATCCCACACAGTTTGGTTTTGTGAAACTTAGCTCATGCCTGCTCAACTTGGTCAACTTCTTTGAGTCAGTCATCAAAGCTTTGGATGTAGTTAAGGTGGTTCATACAGCCTACCTTGATCTTGCCAAGGCCTTTGATACCATTCCCCACTCAGGAATCATAGAAAAACTCACTAAGCTAGGCATCAACCCCTATATATCACTAGGTGGGTTGCAAACTGGCTCACAGAGAGAACCTACAGTGTGAAAGTAGCTGACTCCAAGTCAGACTGCCAACCAGTCACAAGTGGAGTCCCACATGGATCGGTCCTGAGTCCTCTCCTGTTTGGTATCTACTTCACAGAATTCCAGGCCAACACGTAGGGACTCCGACTAACAAAGTTTGCAGATGATTGCAAGTTGGGAGCCATTATTAACTCCTCAAGTGATGTTGACATCCTACAGAAAGGTCTCACTGAGACCAAAGACTGGTATCGGAATTATGACCTTAAGCTCAATGCCAAAAAATGTGTCATCATCCCCTTTGGGAAAAACCCAGTTTCCATGAACTACACATCGATGGTAGTCCACTGAACACAGAAGGCGTTATAAGAGATCTGGGAACACAGGTTGACAGCAACCTCTCTTTTGACCACCACACTGCCACTGTGGTCAGAAAGTCCTTCTATGTGGCACATCTCATTACTAAAGGGTTTTGCATCCAGGAAGAAAGAGGTCATTGTCTCCCTCTACTCTTCCCTCATTAGGCCATGCATTGAGTACAATGCCCCATTTGGCATGTACCTGACTAGACACCTGCAACAACTGAAGAGGCCGCAAAAGTACCTCACAAAGAGGATCCTAGGCCTTAAACACTTGTCCTATATAGACAGACTCAAAAAACTCCAACTATTCTCTGTCTCATATCACCTACTTAGAGGTGATCTCTGCTTGACTTACAAAGCCATATCTGACCCATCTTTGTTAGAAATGCTACGTCTAAAGAAAAAACAATCCCTCCACACCACATGCTCCAGTGACCTCATCCTCATTACCATGATCAACAGAACATGCCGGAGGGACAGTCTCATAAAACAGAGAGACTGCCCATGCTATGGGATAGACTTCCCATACATGTCCGGCAGAGCACCTCATTGGCCCTCTTCAACAGAAATCTTGATGAGTGGATGGAGAATAGAAAATTCACCCCGGGGATCACTCCAGTGGCTCCACTCAACAGAGGCACTGGAAACTAAGGTCGGGTGGCATGATGCCAGGGTAATCCTATGGGCTAGGCTTGTAAAGGCTCCAAGGCCATTAGCCTAGTACACACCTATGAATATATGAACCTATTATTTGTTTGCCAGAAACTTTGAGGGTTATTTTGGTATTTTAATTGGCATGTTGGGAAGTAAGCTTTTTTTACTTGTTTTATTTGCTTTTTGGCTAGATTTCTCAGCTGTTGATAGGAGGCGTAATTTGTATTATTTTTGTTTTTGTGATAAAGAGTCCAGGCTTTGTCCCATTGTTTAACTAGAAGAATAGTTTCTTTAGATAAGTAGGGAAGTTGTTTGGACTTTGTAGGAATTTTTCTGATTGGAGCAAGGTTGTTGAGTATTTGCAGGAAAGTATTATTGAAGTACTGTACTGTGAGATCCAATTGTAGGGTTTCTAGAGGTGACCTGTCATATTCATGTAAAATGGTGTTGAATAAAGAGGGGGAGAACTTTTTTTATTGCGTACATATCGATATGGAATCTTGTTGATGATCTGAGTGTGTTTTCTGATAAGATGGGTTGGGTAGTGGTCACTTAGGGAATCAAGGAGGCAACCTGTATCATAACTGTTTTTGGATTTGGTTGTTTTGATCCAGTCGAGTAAAGAATGCTTGTTGGTAACCTTGTCAATACATGTTGGTTGAGAGATATTTTGGGTGAAGTCATATAGGTTAATGAAGCTGATAGGGGAGTCAGAGGAACAGGTAAGCCAGTCAAGATTAAAGTCACCGAGCATTATAATTTCTTGAGAAAAAGTGGAGAAGGCCCATTCTAGGATGTTTTCAATATATGTGAGGTTATTTGCAGGGGGGATATAGATACCTCTTATAATAATGGATTTTTGAGTGTTGATATGTAGGCATGTAGGTAAGATTTCAGCTGTAGGGCGTTGTGGTGGAGAGGTGGTGAGTTGAACTAAATTTAGATGGTCCTTAAACATTATAGCAATACCAGAATAAATCTTTTCTGATGCGGCTGTAGCCAGCCGGAAGTAATTCCTCAGGTTTTATGTGTGGCTTGAGTCAGGATTCAGTAATTATGGCTATGTCTGGGGAGTACAGGGCCAGGGCAGCATGGAATTCATGAACTTTGTTAAGGAGGCTTCTGAGATTGAATGTATTACAAGTAGGTTAGAGCTACATCTTTTGAGTGGTGGGATGTGGAAGATATTAGTAGTTATATTGAAGGGATCTATTGGGTCAGAGGTAGTGTAGTATGAGTGGCCTGGATTTGAGTGTATGTCAGGTTGGAGTTTAATAAGGGAAAGGTCGCGGAGTGTGAGAAATTGTAGTTTGGAGAAGAGTTTGTACTGTTCATAAATGGACTGGGAAGCGCTATGGGTGTGAAAGTATTTGAAAGAGAAATGTAGTGACATATAAGTAATGAATAATTGAGGGGAACCACTTTCACAAGTTTTTAAAAGTTGCTGATGTCACTTTTTACATAGAAATTTATATGTATAAATAATGCAAGCAGATGGTAGACAAACAAAAAGGTCCACCATAGTAACAATAAATACAAATCCCAGACATAGATAAACCCAGTTTACCTAAGATACATTAAGACCAGGATGGGAAAAAACGTCTAACTGAAGTTTCCCATCCTGGTCTTAATGATAATTGTAATATTGCATGTATTTTAAGGTATAGAAGCTATCTTAGGTAAACTGGGTTTGTCAATTCATGTTTCCCTTGTTTACCTTTGAAGGGATGTGTTAGTTGCTTTAATTTACACATTATTTTTAGTAGTGCTTCAATGCATTTTTTATCATATTATTTTATCTATGTCTGGGATTTGTATTTATTGTTACTATGGTTAGCGTAAAGTCACTCAATCGCCACATTTTCTGGTGGACCTTTTTGTTTGTCTACTTGTACTCATACAGGCAGGGCTGTTATGAAATTGATTTTTTCATCTGCTTGCATTATTTATACATATACAGCTTTTTAGATTTTAGTATATATACTTTTTAAAAAATTTCTATGTAATGTATGTATTTTGCTTTAATTGCACTTTGTGTGCAATAACAGAAAGTGACATCAGCAACTGGTCACTAGTGAAGGTTTTTAAAAAACTTGTGAGCTTGTGCTCTTGGTATGCTGATGAAGCTTCTGCTTTTGCAGGAGCGAAAACGCTATTTTTCTATTTTGTGAATTAAAGTGCGTTCCAGTTACTTTTGAACTTGTGGCTTACCGGAGCACCTTTGTTCGTTTTCAAGAGTTTTTGTTCTTTTTAATAATTGAGGGGAGATATTGTGGTGAGTCTGTGGAGTGGGCAGAGTTGGAGACTGGTAGAGAAAAAGATGATAGGAGTGGTAGGAGGTCAAGTGCAGAGTTAGAATTAGTAAAGCTAATACGGGTCAGATACAGATTATAAGTTTTATTAAGATCACGGTAATGGAATACTCCTGGAGACAGACAGGTTAGGTTGATAGGGACTGAAATATGCAAAAGGGTAATGAAGTAAGGTGCAGTAAAAAGAAGGATGTTCTGGAAGGAGGAGACTGGTGGGTTGGTGGGTTAGAAGGGGTACAGCTGTTTAAGAATACTGTGGAGATGGGAATAAGATGAGAGATAGTTAAGAGGGCCAAAGAAAGGGGGTGAATAATGAAATGAAGATTTGTGTGTAGAGATATATGGGAAGGTGGGAAAGAGTAGCTATGCTGTAGGAGAGGAAAGAGAGGAGGGAGGTACTAAGCTGTGATTTGCTGTTAGTGGTGTGAGGTCATGTAGGGAGTGGTTAGGAAAGTATAAATCTAGAGAAAGCAGGGGTGGGTGAGAAAGGGGGTAGGGTAGAGTAGTGGAGCGGAGTGAGCCTGAGCAGGGCTACACCTGAACAGGAATGGGATGGCACAGAAAAAACTATCAGTACAGCCAAGTTTGGGTAAGGTTTAATTATAATTCAGTAAAGAACTTAGTAGGATCCAAGGTGAAATTATAAGTTATTGACCAAAAATAAAATCCTTTCATTTGGTTAGAAAGCAGTGTGGGGAAATAGGTAAGGAGGCCCGGGACACAAATAATTTTACTAATGGAGAACAGTAGTTGAAAGCCAGCTAGTGGAACCATTTTAAGGAACCATCTTTGCTTCATATAAAACAAAGTACTCCTCTTACACATTCAAATATAATTTGGAAGAACAGATGGGAAACTGCAAATTCAATCCCAATTTAGCATCCACATTCCTCATGGATTGGAGTAACAAGCAAATGTCCCAATGTAGCTTTGTTCTTCCTGCATCTGGGTTATCTGGACACAAAATATAACAACTAGAATTACCATGAGAATGTAAATCGAGGTTTCTTAAGATCTTCACAGATCAATAGCCTAGTAAGTACTTATGAATCTATGAACCTATTAAAAATCAGATATAATGTCACTACCTATCTCAATGTACTACAGTCCCTCACCTTTCAATCCAATGTGATCTTCCTGGGGGCTCTGAACTACCCCTCTTCTAATGCACAAGCCCAGCGATTCCTAAGCTTCATTAATACCAAAATCTTGGAATAGTTGGTGCATTCTCTTACCAAGTATAAATATCCTTGAACTTGTACTCACAAACTTGGGGGAGAGAGATGTTCCTCACCTAATGGAGTGTCTTTGCTCATCCTTTCTGACCATAAGACAATATTTCTTGAAATAAAAATTAAATCCAGGGACCTAGCAAAAGCAAAAACTTTTAGGAAGTATTCTAAAGCTAACCTCTCTCTACTAAGCAACACCTTGGCTAACTTCCAAGTACCCCAAACTCAGTAAACACCGTAGCATATGCTGAGCTATTAAGAATAAAGCAACTCAAAAGATAAGCCACCCTGGTGGAATCGCAATATCAATTGATTATTATTTATTTATGTGACATTTGTTGACCAGGATAGTCCAATTGGCCTAGTGCCCTTTTTCAGCAGAGGCTTGGGGAGAAAAGCTCAACAGTATAATTAAGCAAAAATTACAGAAAATTGACTTGATATACAATAACAATACAATAAAAAATACAGGATTGTAGTAGAGGACAAAAATATACCATAGAGTAACTAATCAGCTGTTCATTTAGGTACAAGTTAAACAATCTTTTGGAAATACATGTATTATAAGATATTTATCTTGAGGCAGGCAGCGACAATAAGCTAGCAAAAAAATATTATACAACAAAAGAAAAAATACTGGCCAAGCATAGGAGGAACAAAGCCAAACATACTAAACAAACCTTAAACAATCTAAACAGGCAGCTATGAGGGTTAATTAATACTTCAAAGGCTAAATTTGAAGATAAAATAGCCTTTCAGGCAAAGGACAACCACAAAGCTTTCTACAGCTGTGTCTATAACCTCAAGGGAAATATGCAACTATGCTCAACACTTATTATAAATGTTATCATTCACACTGAACCAGAGGCCATTGCTAACCTTTTGGCTGACATTTTCATCTCACATTTCTCCCCCTACGTCCTTCCTGATAGTCAAAAGGAAATACCACATACCACAATCATCCCAACCATTACTAGGGAACAGGTCTTCAATGCACTTTCCAAGGCCAAAAACACTGCATTGATGGGCCCAGATAACATCCCAGGATGCTTACTAAATAGCATGAAACATGATCTCTCTGGTCCACTTGAAAAATTTTCATCTGGAGCCTACAGTCAGGTTCTGTGACCAAGGAATGGAAGACGACTACAGTCATTCCCCTGCATAAAGGAGGTATGACAACAAATCTGTGTAAATGCAGACTGATATGTCTCATCAGCCTCACATAATCATTGTGGACATGATAAATAAGGACATAAGTAACCTGCAAATGCTGGACCCATCACAGTTCAACTTTTTTTAAAGGAAGATCATGTTTATTAATTCTGGTGGACTTCTTTGAGAGGGTCAACAGAAGCAATGGAAGAGGGCAAGACTGTGCACACAGCTTACCTTGACCTTACCAAGGCTTTTGATACAATACCCCTCTCAGGCATTATAGACAAGCTCATTAAATTAGGTTCAAACCCTTTTTTCGACCACCGGATTGCCAACTGGCTCACTAATAGGACCCAAAATAGGTCAAAATAGAAGAGGCCACCAATCAAGAGGCCAGTCACTAGCAGAGTCTCCCAGGGCTCTGTACTGGGCCTGCTCATTTTTCACATCTATTTATTTGAAATGGAAGCAAACACTGAAGTATTTATAGCTGACCTAGTTTGCAGATTATCGCAAACTGGGAGTTATCATTGACTATTGCGGACACTAGCATTCTTCAAGTAGGCCTATATCTGACTAACAAATGGTGCCAAATCCATGGTCTTAAAGTCAATGCTATGAAATGCATAAGGGAAGTCAACCATCCTGGCTAATTAGCATGCTGATAATAGGCCCCTGAAAGTCAACCCAGTGGTCAGGGATCTGGGTATTCTCGTAGTCGGTAGCCTTACCTTCGACCACCAAATGGCCACAGTGGTGAGGAAATTCTTTTATGTTGCACAACTTATAACTAAGGGCATGGCATCTAGGTCCAAAGATGTCATTATCCCATGTACTCTGCCCTTATCAGACCAATCATAGAGTACAATGCTCCCTTCAGAATGTACCTGACAATGCATATGCAGCAACTAGAGTGACCTCAGAGATTTCTTACAAAAAGAATACAATGCATAACCAACCTGCCATACACAAAGTGGCTTAAAGCTTACTCAGTCTCCTACAGACTGATGAAGGGTGATCTATGCCTGGCTTACAAGGCATCCACAAATCCCACACTTATGAATCTCCTGCATATTCATAAGTCAAATAGAAATACAAGCTGTAAGGACCTGAATTTTGTTTGTGACTTAAACAGCACATGCTGGAGAGACAGATATGTATCCCAGAGACTGCCCATCCTATGAAACAGGCTTCCCATCCATGTGAAGTTGAGTTTGTCTATTATCCAATTTAATTGCAACCTAGACCAGTGGATGGGGAATGTAAAATTTACACTGGGCCTTATACCTATGCCCCTTATGGACAGAGGCGGCTTATAAATACCCGGCCATCAATATCCTCTTTAGATACGGTATGTCATTATTATTTCAAGAAAATGTGGTGAGGCTTAAAAAGGTCCCCTGGGTCATTAGCCTAGTAGTAATCTATGAATCTATGGAAATTCATAAATGCTAAAAGACTTTACTCCAGTTCAGACTCCACCGATTCAGTAATTCAATTGGATATGAACAGCAGAAAAGATCTGTGGGTTCATGGTTAGACTAGACTTTTTTAAGGCCCACTATAAAACTTCAACTGATAAAATGTACAAGCAGCTTAAACTATGCTATAGACCAGATGTTTCCAACCTGGGGCTCGCGGGCCACATGCGGCCCTCAGAGCTCTTCCATGCAGCCCCCAAATTCTAACTGCAACATCGATGTACGCAAGCCCCAAAACATCTTTTGTTTTGTGTTTTACATGCCTGTGACCTGTAACTCTAACGTCGGTGTGTGCATGCACCAAAACACCCTACTAGGTGTGTTTGTGTCATTATTTCATGCCAAAGAATCAGTGTGTGTGTGTGTGTATGTGTGTGTGTGTGTGTGTGTGTGTGTGTGTGTGTGTGTGTGTGTGTGTGTGTGTGTGTGTGTGTGTGTGTGTGTGTGTGTGTGTGTTCTTGCTGAAGTGGAATTCATGTATGGATTTCCCCGGCATTGCCTTTGAAAGGGACAGTACTTACCTGTGTTAATATGTAAGTACGGAGTGAGTGAGTACATGCATGAAAGCAGAATGTTTGTTATGTGGAAGTAGAAGAAGAATGTGTGTATGTGTGCATGACAGAGAGAGACACATGCACAAAGAGGCTAACGATGATCAATCTACCTACTGAACACAAATAAGTTAGCTCACAAATATATTGTACATTAAAAGTACACTTTCATTAAATTGCAGCTTTCCTGACAGGGAGAGTGTTGTATTGAATATGAAATCATACCTCTCAACTGTATAGATTTTCACTTCATCTTCCAATCTGTGTCTTTTGCTTAGGAAATAAAAGTAGTCATCCAAGGTAAAGCAGTTCCAGGGAGTAAGAATGAGACAGCAGCCTAGGGTTAATGGGTCAGGAGTGGACTGACTTTGTGGGACTGTAGCATATAAAGTTGTATTGTTTTTTCTGACAAACAAAAAAGCATCCAGTACTGTTTTGTCATTGGTGGGTTCTAAGCAGTGGCAGCTTGGACAACAATAAGCATAACTTTGGTGGATCATCAATACTGGCAAATCAGGTGGGCACAATATCATTTTTTAAATGTTGGGGGTTTTAGTGTGCATGCGTGTGTTTGTGTTGGGAGGGCTGCAACAGTAGATCATTATTAAAGACAGAGACTTACGGACTGTGGAGAATATGTTTGTTTCAAAACCTGATACTTGGGTACTAGGCATGCCAAAAGTAGATTTTTTAAGACATAGCTTCTTGCCATTTGCAGTGGATGGATATTTATATTTAATCAACAATGCTAGCAGTATGAGTGTGGTCCTGTAGGAATCTGGAGGATTCCAAGTCTACCACTAGCAATGTCTTGTAAAGTAACCTGGAAATGGATATTGGGATGTTACTGAAAAATACAGTAAGTGGCTTAGAAATATAGTTTAATTAAACAAAGTGCACTTGCAATTTGCAGGCCATAATTTAATTTATTTCAGGTAGTCCAGATCCTGGTAGATTGTATACCATTAGACTTGATTAGGGAGAGCTGCCATTCTGGGGAAATAAGCAGTCCTAGTTTCAGTGAAAGCTGTGTGGTTGTTTGCAGGTAGGAAGTTGCAGGATGTGGATGCAATGTGTTTTATTTATTATTTTTAATGCATTTGTCATTTCAAAGCATGGTTTTCTTTGTTGCAAAAGAAGGGAGGATTGAATGAGCCATATAATGCTTAACTGACAATGATGGGATAGAAAGATTATAAGTGATGTACAATGTTTGCAGCTACAGTTGTTTCAATGGTGTCTGTGATGCATAACAATTTTTGGGCCTGTGTCCCACTTTTATTTTTCGCTTTGTCCAGATTTCTTGCTCTTAGGTTGAAAGGTATGGTTCCATACTAAATCAGAAGGTTGTATTTACCTTGGAAGACTTTTCAGCATAATTATGAGAAACAGAGCCTTTCTAATATCTCTGCTTATTTCCAATATAAATTGACATATAACCTTCAAATAACCTTCTTATTAAGCTACTTTAATTCTTTTGGAATTGACAGGTATGCTTCATTGGTTCGGACGTAAGCATAGAGTGCTAATGTGACAGCTCAGTAAACTGTCAGTCTGTGAATAACTTCTGCACAAATTAAAATGTCTGAATGTCAATGAATGTCAAATGGCTTTAGATTGGAGGGAAGTTATATGTTTACTCCAGTATGTAGTATGATCTTGGAGAGTTTATGGATTTCTTATTGATTTATTCTTTGCTGAGCAGTTGCTTGCTAATTTATTGCTGGTCCTTTTGGTGGTGGGAAATTGCATGGATGAGTCCATCTCTAGTATGATTTTTTTTTCCAGATATTTTCACTTCCAGACAATTTCATTCAGTGAGTGCGTGTCATGTGATTATGGAAGTTGCCTATTTTGCAAGTAGGGGCTCCTGTTGTGAGTGTGTGTGTGTGTGTGTGTGTGTGTGTGTGTGTGTGTGTGTGTGTGTGTATGTGTGTGAAAGAGAGAGATTTAATATGTATACTGAATATAGTTTTGCAAATGGAATTCTTAGTTAAACAGGTCCCTCTTCTTGGGCAAGTAGACTTGAGTAACCAATATTAGATCTTAGCCATCCAGCCAGGAAAGTTTAGTATGTGGATTTTCCAACCGGTTTGATGAAGGCTATGCTACTTACTCAAGGAGTACATTTATCCATCCAGTTGCCGTGTTGCTGAACTACGTTGTTTGACAATGAGAGGAGCTTTTTACAGAAGTTGACGTTTTTGTGTCAAGAACCTGTCCATACAAAGTGGCTTGTTTATGTTGCAGTGAAGGCTGTGGTCTTTGTAGTGAGCATTTTAAGTATAACCAGTATTTCTGAGGTGGAGGAAGACTCTTAAGGTAGGATCTTTCTTAGCCTGGAAAGCAAGCCAGTGATAAAATGTATAGGGGCCAGTGAGGGAGAAAAGCAAGAAGCTTTTTAGGCTGTTTGGATAACTAAGTGAACTTAGTCCTTTGACCTTTTTTGTCAGAAATGGTTGTAGTCTTTATTTTGGCAGGGTGTTTTGTTGAGGCACATGGCAAAAGGGGCTTTGCATTCAGTAATGGCTCTTATAAAGGAAGAATACAGGGATGTTATGACCTCCTTGTCCCTGGATGAGATACCCTTACTAATGAGGTGGGCCATGCAAAAAGCTTTCCATACAACGGAGACAACATGGTGGTCCAAAGTCAGATTTCTATTAACCTGGGTATCCAAGCACCTCACGACTGATTGAGTGGTTGCAACATTGTTATTAATGTGATAATTTGTGGGGACATCACTCTCTCCAAAGGGGATTATGCATTTTGGGCATTTAGCTTGAGGCCATGTTTCTAGTACCAGTCATTTGTTTGGGTGAGACCCTCTTGTAGCTTATTCAGAATTGTTTTATTAAGTCAGTAATGTGAATTCTTTACTTTATTGCAAATTTGTTGGCTTATTTATTAACTAAGACATTAGAGTTAACTGTTAGAGTAGAGAATTAGAAATAGAATGATAATTAGAATTTTAAGGCAAATATTAGGTATTTATTACATTTATTCATTGCGTGAATGCACCTACAGAACAGCCAGGAGGTCGACTTTGGTCGTCCGCTGCAGCGAAAGAGTTAACTATATGATATATTTTATATGCGGCCCCAAGACAATTTCTGTTCACTCAATGCGGCCCCGGCTAGCCAAAAGGTTGGACACCCCGACTATCCAAATGTACTTGTGAAGAAAATGAAAACATTGTCATCTGTGTTAGCATATCTGGCAGGAGATTTGTATATATTCTGGCTTAACTTGTATGGTATGCCAGCATGTCTACCTGTGAAAATGTAAATAAGTTTTAAAATACTGAGCATTTCCCTGTTCATACAGAAAGTTCAGAGAATCTGCCAGTGTTTTGATGCATTTCCAATTGCGTGTGTTTGAGAGGGACATTCTAAAGTACTGTGGAGAATCAGCTGAACAGTAAATGATGTCATTAGAATGTTCCTGGTTGCTAAGTATTTAAACAGCTGACTGACAGGAACATAATTTTTTTTCAAACAGCTGACTATCATATTTAATATAAGACAGTTGAGACTGCAGTTTGTCAAGTGCTGTGCGGTTGTGTGAAGTACAGTCAGTTACAGTGCTGTGCAGCCAGTGGACACCCATGAAAGAGAACTCACCAAAAACTGTAAGCCTAACTTTTGCTTTGCAGTTATGTGTTGGATTAGATCAGGGACAGTATTCTTTACTTAGATTAGGAAAGCTTAGTTATTAAGATAGAGTTTTTCTAAAATAATGGACTCCTATCCTGCAGTTTAATTTTACATTTCTGGGGATTGAAATCTAGTGTTTATTGAAAGCTATTAATTTACATTCTTGTAATCATTTTACTTATTATTAAATTTTGTTTCTTTCGGCTTTTCCCGGTTAGGGGTTGCCACAGAGGAACTCCGGTCTGCTAATGATTGGCAGTAGATCATTATTTTACATTGTGGCTGGAAATCAGTGTTTTTCTTTATAGATTAGAGAGTGTTTATACCTGTTTGATACTCCCCAGATCCCCTCGAAGGCCTGGCTGCTCTGGTCACAGCTATCATTTATTTAATATTTAATTTTCATAATTGGACACCCCTTTAAAAGGGCATGAAGACACTCTGATTGGTTTCAGCATTACCATATTATTTTGGGGAAGGCCACAGCTAGAAATCTGTGTCAGACTTTTCCAGAAGTGTTTGGATGTATGAGATTTAAGTTTCTTTTGAGTGTGAGTGTATCAGAGGTTTTAAACTGGGACACATTGCTCTGAAGTGGTGTGTAATAACAAGTTACATTAGGCGTAGACAGAGGTATATAGTCCAATCCAAGGAAAATAGAGTATGCTCCTGTTGTGTTCTTAGAGGCAAATTGTGAAATATTACTCCTGTTTAAGTGACAGTCTCATGTTGGAGTCAGTAGTGATGACTGAAGCTCTTTGGTTACTGACCCAGGATAGTAGGGGATGTCACATTAATTGATGGTAGTCCAGTGGGATATAGCCAGACATCACGGTATTGGTGCCAGTGGCGTGGGATTTTTAATTGGATTCCAGTAGCCTGTGGGTAGTTGTCATTAAGGTGTGCACATTTAACAGCCACAAGGTAAACATTTAGAATTTCAATCCACCACAGTTTTATTTATCCAGTAGGATAAGGAGTGTGAAACCAGAGGATTGGTGCATGCCAATCTGAACAATGAAGCAATGATTTCAGCCTTGGTTGCAGCCACAGCTCAAACCAGCCAGTCAGAGGATATCCAATTTGGTGTTGCTGATGTGCAGCTGTCCGAGACAAGACAGTCCACATTTTCTTCAGAGGATCTGAGAATCTGTCTGGAGTCAAGGAGATTGCAACTGGAGGCCAAGGGGCAACTGCGATAACTAGAGACTGAGGAGAAACTGCACCTGGAGACTCAATGATGGGAGGCTGAAGAAAGGGAGAAGCAGATCCAAAATTAACTGGAAGCCAAATGACTGGAGACTGAAAAGAGACTCTGCCTGGAAGCCAAACAACATGAGCTGGAGGTCAGATATTTAGAAGCCAAAGAAAATGAGAGACAGTGTGAGGAGAATGAAAGACTGCACCGGCATGAAGTGGAGCTTCTTACCCTTTGAGAGGGTGATGTAGGTAATGGAAAAGGGAATAACTGGACCCCAGAAGCTGTAAAGGACAGTAAACTGTTTCCTCAGTACAGGGATATGGATGACCTTGATAGCTTTATTCATATTTTTGAGAGGGTATTTAGACAATATGATGTTGATCGGGAGCTCTGGGTTTGGTTCTTGACTCCCTTACTCCATGGTAAAGCTGTTCAAGTCATGTAAAAATTGTCTGATATACATTGTTTGAATTATGTTTAAATTAAGAACTGTAACAGTAAGTCTGAAAGTGAGCCACAGCTGCTGGGTGGTACTGATGTTCCATGGACACAGTAACTGCAAAGATGGAGGAGAGTGATAGCACCCAGAGTGACAGTGAGGTACAGCTGTCAGAAGATACTGGGATTCCTGCAGAAGGGGAGCTTGGAAAGGTCATGAATGTACAGTTGAAACAGGCTCAACTTATGGACCCTACAGTACAAAGCTTAAGGGAGATGGCTAAGGAAGCACCTAAGATTCAAGGAAGAGGGATGTATGTATACAGGAACAAGGGTTTGTTGTATAAAGAGTGGACTCTAAGGGAGGGCTGGAAGGTGAGGCAGTATGGCAGTTGGTAGAACTTAGTGCCTACCATCTGCCACTTCAAGCTGTAGTCCCTGATATTCCTTGGAAGGGGATATTGACGCAGAGAAGGAAGGGTTGTTGTATAGAAAGTGGACTCCTAAGGGAGGGGTAGAAGGTGAGGTAGTGTGACAGTTCATAGAGCCTAGAGTGTACCTTCTGCCATTTCTAGCTAAAGTTCCTAATATTCCTTTGGTAGGTGATATTGATGTAGAAAAGGTGGCAAGTGCTTTGCTAGAAATTTTCAGCAGAGTAAGTTTTCCATTGGAAATACTGACTGACCAAAGTGCCATCTTCATGTCAGGCCTGCTGACTTGTCTGTGGAAGTGTTGTAGGATGAAACATTAAAAGAACACTCCGTACCATCCCCAGACTAATAGTCTTATGTAGAGGTTAAACTCTACATTGAAGACTATGCTTTGGGCATTTGCAGACCAGTTTAAAAGGAAGTGGTACAAGTATTTGCCCCATCTGTTATTTGCATAACCGGGAAGTACCGCAGGAATCTACAGGTTTTTCACCCTTTGAGTTGTGATATGGTCATAGGGTGTGGGGGCCTTTAGATTTAATTTCAGATGAGTGGGAAGGTGAGAGTGAATCTCACAAAGAGTCTTTTGCGGCTTATGTTTTCAACTTTCGGACAAGACTTAAGGAGCTCATGGGTTTAGCTCAAGAGAACCTAACAGTGGCTCAACAACAAAAGAAGGTGTGGTATGACAGGAATGCTTGAGCCCGAGAGTATGTTGAGGACAGAAGGTGATGGTACTTGTTTCGTTTAGACATAACAAGTTACAAGCAGCATGGGAGGGACCCTTCGAGGTGGTGAGGAAAATCAATGATGTGAAGTACACGGTAAATTTAGTAGGTAGAAGACAAGGGCACAAACTATACCATGTGAATATGATGAAACCTTATCATGACAGAGAGGCCCTAGTACTGAGCATTCATAGTGGATGGCAGGAGTCTGAAAGGGATATGGTAACCGATCTTCTGGGTGAAGCTAGGATTGACACCCCTGTGGAATAGGTTGCCCTATTGTAGCAGTTAACTCCTAATCAAGTCAGGGAGATAGAAATGGTACTGCAGGAATTTGGGGATCTGTTCACAGGGAAACCTGGATGTACTGACTTGGTGCAGCACCATGTGGATACAGGACCCCCAAAACCTAATAAGCAGGTTCCTAACAGAGTTCCTGAGAGAGTGAAGCAAACTCTGAAAGAAGAAATAAGAGAAATGCTAGAACTGGGGGTAATTCAAGAGTCTAACATCCTTGGGCTTCCCCAGTAGTGCTAGTGCCACAGAAGGATGGTGGTGTGAGATTCTGTGTAGACTACCAGAAATTGAAAAGTTGCACAGAGCCAGATGCATACCCCATGCCAAGGACAGACAAAGCCCTAGAACAGCTGGATGGGGCTAGGTAACTGACCACTATTGATTTGACTAAGGGGTACTGGCAGGTACCCTTGACTTCTGCTACTAGAGAAAGGTCAGCCTCTGTAGCCCCTTACGGACTGTATGAATTCACTAGGATGCCTTTTGGAATGAAAAATGCCCCAGCAGCTTTCCAAATGCTGGTAGACCGTATCTTGGTAGGAGCAGTGGAATGTGCTCTAGCATAGTTACATGTCATTGCTATTTATAGCCATTCCTAGCAGGAACATCACCAACATATGAGGGAGGTCTTGGATAGATTAAGTAGGGCAGGATTAACCATTAAACCCAGTAAGGGTCAAGTGGATATGACAGAGGTCACTTACTCAGGACACAGAGTGTAAGAAGTGGTAAAATTAGACCAGAACATGTCAAGGTTTAAGCTATCCAAGCATGGCCATTTCCTGTTACTAAGAAACAAGTGAGGGCATTTTTCGGGACAGCAGGGTACTATACAAAATTTGTGCCCAATTACAGTACCATAGCTGCACCCTTTACTGATCTAACTAGGAATAATAAACCAGACAAGGTAGTGTGGCCCACAGATTGTGAACAGGCATTCCAAAAATTAAAAGAGATATTGGGAGGACCACCTGTGATAGCCAGCCTAGACTGCAATAAAGAATTTATTGTACAGGTGGATGCTTCAAATTATGGGATGGGGGCTGTGCTCAGCCAAGTTTCCGCAAAAGGAGAAGAGTACCCAGTGGTTTATCTGAGCTGTAGACTCCAACCTAGAAAAAGAGGATTATGCAGCTCTGGAGAAAGAGTGTTTGGCCATATCTTTATGGAAGAAAATTCACTGTACTCACAGATCATAGCCCTGTAACATGGCTTAATAGGGTCAGTAAGCAAAATGCCTAGTTACTGAGGTGGAGTCTAGGATTGCAAGCATATGATATGACCATACATCATAGCAATGGGGTTAAAAATGCCAATGTGGATGGATTGTCCAGGGGAGGAGAGGGTTAATATTTCCAGGTATACCTATTTTTCTCAAGCGTCAGTTTTCAAGGGTCACTTGAAAATTGTGCTTAAGTCATGGGGGGGGGGGGAGAGAAATGTGAAAAACAAAAACACTGACATCTGTGTTAGCATGTCTGGCAGAAGATTTGCATATATTCTGGATTAACTTGTATGGTATGCCAGCATGTCTACATGTGAAAATGTAAATACATTTTAAAATGTTGAGTATTTCCCTGTTTATACAGAATCTGTCAGTGTTTTGATGCATTTCTAATTGCTCATGTTTGAGAGGGGCTTCTAAAGTACTGTGGAGAATCAGCTAAACAGTGACTGAGGTCTTTTTTACTTTTTTTTATTTATTTATTTAACATTTGTTAACCGAGAAAGTCCAACTTGGAACAAAGCAAATTTTCAGCAGAGGCCCGGGGAGAAACACTCCAGATTCATGTCTTTGTAATGAGGGTGGAAACCTGAGCACCCGGAGGAAACCCACATGAACAACAGCTGATTGACAAGAAAATAACTTTTTTCAAGCAGCTGACTATTATATTTAAAAACAGCTGACTATCATATTTAATATAAGACAGTTGAGACTGCAGTTTGTCAAGTGCTGGGCAGTTTTGTGAAGTACAGTCAGTTACAGTGCTGTGCAGTCAATTGACACCAATAGAAGAAAACTCACCAAAAACTGTAAGCCTGCCTTTAGCCTCGCTGTTATGCATTAGATTAGATTAGGGACAGTATTCTTTGGTTAGATTAGGAAAGCTTAGTTATTAAATAGAGTTTTTGTAGAATGATGGAGACTTCTATCCTACAGTTTAATTTTACATTTCTAGGGATTGAAATCTGGTGTTTATTGAACGCTATTAATTTACATTCTTGTAATCATTTTACTTATTATTAAATGTTTTTCATTATTTTATATTGTGGCTGGAAATCAGTGCTTTTTGTTAGAGATTAGAAAGTGTTTATACCTGTTTGATACTCCCCAGGTCCCCTCGAAGGCCTGGCTGCTCTGGTCATAGCTATCATTTATTTTGATATTTAATTTTCATAATTGGACACCCCTTTAGAAGGGCATGAAGACACTCGGATTGGTGGAAGCATTACCATATTATTTTGCCCGAAGGGACACAGCTGGAAATCTGAGTTAGGTATTCCAGAAGTGTTTGGATATGTGAAATTTAAATTTACTTTGAGTGTGAGTATATCAGAGGTCTTAAACTCGGACACATTGCTCATAAATGTGTAATAAGGAGTTACATTAGGAGTGGACAGAGGTATATAGTCCATTTCCTGGAAAACAGAGCATGTTCATGTTGTGTTCTTACGGGCATATTTTGAAATATTACTCTTGTTTAAGTGACAGTCTCATATTGGAGTCAGTAGTGAGGATTGAAGCTCCTTAGTTACTGACCCAGTATAGTAGGGGACGTCACATTAGTTGTTGGTAGTCCAGTGAGATATAACCGGACGTCACAGTACTAACTATAGAAGTGAAAAAAATATTTTGTGTTAATCTTCTGATCCGAAGCTAAAATAAGTATTGTCTGTAGTTCATTTCAAGAACCCTCACAATATATCATTGCTGCAAAGGTCATTAAACATAATATGTCATTTTATAATGCTGCTCAACCAAAAAAGTACATGATTGTCTGTTACTTCAGAAGGATTAGTGGTCAGCTGTCATGTGGATGGAATCCTACTTTTTGTCAGCCTTTGACTTTTAAATTAACATTTATGGCAAGAGATTTTCTGGAAAAATTGTAAATATCAACTTAGCTCACAGGATGAAGGTGCGCTCTCATTTGTCAGGCCTTCATTCTCCCTCTGTGTATTGGAGAAGGCTTTCTCGAAGAGTCCCTTAGAATGCGTAAACCAATTTCCAGCTGAATTCAAGAAGTAATAAAATGTTACTGATTTTCAAATCTAAAATGAAGGAACATTTAATCACCACATATGAATGTAAATGTTGTAGGGAAGTATAGTTGATTTCTATCCAGAATTTTCTATATAAGGAGAAATGAATGTCCTTATAATCTTCTACTATAATAAACCAAATTAATTATAATGATGCTTTTCTTAATTATGATTATGCTTTTTTTGTCCTCTGTATACTGTAAATACTTATATTATTTGCATTTATCCACCTAACTTAGTTTTGTTGTTTGTATAATTACACCTTTCATTCACCTTTCTGTTATCACCTACTTTATGATAAATTAATAGTTAACTAGGCTTGTGGTCCAAGGGACCATTGAGGTGCCCAGCCCAAATTCCCAGTTGCTCCTAAGCTATGTTTTACTAAGTGTACAAGCTCACACAGTAGGTAAATAAGGGAATCAAACCTTGTACCTTAAAAACTACAACTGCCTTCTGTTTTTGATGACTGCTTGTATTACTTGCTTATTTATCAGGCTGTGGATGAATAACAGCTTTAGAGCACTTCTGAGAGAGAGAACACCCCATATGCCTTTTCACTGAAAAGTGAGTAATATGGTCACTATAGTAATTTATTGCATTTCATAAAAATTATTGGACTGACAAATGTGTTTATGCAACTACTGTCTGAAAGCAAGGTTTAAAACATGCATAGCAAAGTATTAATTGGTCTATGTTTTTTCATATTTCCCCATGTCAGTGATCTCTGATAAATGAAAAGACGTAGCAAGCCATGATTTTTTCTGAACTTTCATACATTGCAAATTTCAGACTAACACATTAAATCTGTATAAGATGTAAGAAAGTCTCACTTTTCATTAATTTATTGATGACAGTAACTGGTACTTAGTTC
Organism: Protopterus annectens; assembly: GCF_019279795.1. Lineage (NCBI taxonomy): Eukaryota > Metazoa > Chordata > Ceratodontiformes > Protopteridae > Protopterus > Protopterus annectens. The sequence continues at coordinate 1,707,479,187 of NC_056729.1, read as the reverse complement.
AGTGCAGTTTGCAGTGTTTATCTGTAAACATTTAACTACACTGTTGTGTCAGAACCTTGATTATTCATACCCTTTTGAGTCAAACAATACATCCGTTCTAAGGTATTTATATATAGTATTCTGACAGTATGTTGCTTTGATATTCACTGTAAATAGGTTGCAACTAAAGGTACTCCAGTCAGCTATCTGCTCTCCATACATAATATAAATAAATAAATAAACTAAGGAATTTATCGGACCACACAGCATATTTACAGTTGAATTAAAGACATCTGAGCATGTAAAAGTTAACTGTCTACTATGCATATCAATACATTTACTGGTGATCCACGTACTAGTTCTCTGCTGTTGACATTACTCACATTTCTGAATGGGTTTGTGGTGCTTTCTGACTTGACTGCTTAATAAATTATAAATGAAATCTACAAAACGTCCCATAGCTTTGTGTCTAAACAGAAACAGCAAATGCATGCACAGTCTACAACTAGTCCTTCTGGTTGAGCAGGACAAACTCCTTAATTTCCTGTCTGGTATATATTTATGTTATTTATTGTAATCTCACAATGAAGTCCCTATTTTTGGCAGATTTTATTTGCATTTTTTGGTGACATATAGCCACACAGGAAGCAAAATGGTAAAAACAATCTGAGTTATGAAATATAAAAGTGCATGCAGTCTCACGCATGCACATACACACTGTGTTTGAAAAGGTCAAAAACAATTTTCTGTTGTTCTTTTGAACCAAGGAATGAATGACATTTTCGAAGAAAATTAATAATTCATTGCACAATAATGTGTTATCCAACCTGCTCATAATTATATTTTTAAACTTCATTTGCAATTTAAAGCCAGGAGCAATGGGCAAGTAATGCTTTTTCATCTACATTTCCACGTTATGCTAGTACAATTATGTGCACCCCAACTCCGATTTATTTATTTATTTTTATTTATTTGCATTTGTTTACCGGGAGAGTCTGGCTAAGAAGAAAACATTCCTCGTTTCAGCAGAGGCCTTAGGAGAAAAGCTGCAGACACAACAGCATTACACACATGTATTGTTTCATACAATAAAAGAGCACATGAAGTACAACATATCTGAAATTGACAGATAATATTTTTCAATAGAGACATAGTTGTGATGCTTTCACTTTTAGAATAGATACAAGAACATAAAAAGCACAGAGAATCCACATTAATATTAGATATGTTTTCAAAGTTATACTTTTCAAGTAGCATTCTTTACACAGACATAAAGTGTTTTAGTTGGATTTAGGAAGCATTGTTTCACTTGAGCGATCTTAATTAGGATAGGTTCATAGGTTCATAGGAAGATAAATGAGGAAATCGGTGCACATTGCAGTGAGAAAACAGTTGTAGAGAGAGGAGGGTTAGAGCAAAGGTCAACAAAGAGCGAAGAAGGTGAGGAGAGAAGGCCAGCAGAGATGATAGGGATTGTAGAGGCTTAGATGAGAGTCTAAGAGAGAGAAAGAGAGGTGAATATAGTTTAGTTTGTAGTGCGAAAGTTATTATTTCATGGAAAGAGAGCATGGCAGTTATAAAGGGAGGATGGAGCGAGGAGGCAATGGTGCAGGTTGGGTGGGAAGTTTAGTCTGGGGGATGTGGCAGGAGCACAGCCAGGAACTGATAAGTGGGCTTTGAGTAGAGTTTTAAAGTGGAATAGGCTTTTTGTCTGTATGATTTTTATTGATATGAAGTCCCGAAGTTTGGAAATATAATTAGAGTACAGGGAATGCTAGTAGTGTTTAGAGCTTTGGTGGTACAAATAAGGAATTTGTCAAAAGGACATAGGTTCCTAGTTGGATTGTATTTCTGAAGGATGGATTTTAGGGCAGGGAGTTGTCGGGTTTGTAGATTAAGGTACCAATGGTCCGTAGCTGAGTGTAGATGAAATGAAGAGGGAGATGCAGCCATTTAAGTTGTTTAAGTACCATGCAATGATGAGAATAAGAGTAAAGGTTAGCAGCAAAACATGCAAAGTTGTTGTAACAGGCTGAACTTTTTTTTTTTTTTTTGAGCTGTGTTTACATTTGTGAGGATACAGGAAGTACAGAGAAGTGTTGGAAGGAGGTAAGCTTTTGCTATGGATCTCATTGCCCTGTTCTTGAGATGTGGTGCAACTCTATAAAACAGACAGAGTTTCTGATGTTTTTTTTTTTTTTATTGTGATTGCAATATGTTGGTCATATTTCTGGGTATCATCTATTGTTACACTTAATAACATGGTATAAGATATTACTTCAAGTATTGTATTATTACTAGAGGTAATGTGGATGAAGTCATGAGTTTTGGGGCCATAAGGTGATTAGGGATGAATAATATTATTATTACTATTGTTTTAAGGATTATGAAGGAGATTTTGGTTCTGCAACCAGATTTCTAATCCCGTGAATGATTCTTTAGTATTTTCAGTAGTTTGTCGACGTCTGGTGCTAAACAAACTAAGGAGCAGCCATCAGTATACCGCACCAGTTTTGCCTATTTTGACTGCTTTGTAGATGTACAAAGTGTGTCAGTAAATATATTAAATAAAGGAGGACCTGGGATGAAACTTTGTGGTACACCCACTATGACTAGAAGGAAGGAAAGTTGAATAGTCATGTTCCCATTTTACGGATTGCTATTGGCCAGATAAAAAACAAGTTAGAGCAGAATGGGAGAGTGAGGGCGAGAGAGAGAGAGAGAGAAGGAAGAGTTCTTTTAGAAGCAACTAATGTGAAACTGGAGTGATTGGTAAGTATAAAGATGGGATATGCAAGGGGCCTGCAGCAATTTTAAGATATTCTGGTGCCAGCTTGCCAGTAACTATTTTTTGGCTTAAGTTTTGATAGGTGTTTTTTTATTATAAAGGTAGAGACAGTCTGAAAGTTAAAAATGCTTTGAGAGTTTGTTAGTATTTGTAAACAGAGAGGAAGGATTAAGGGTTGCTTTTAAGTAGAAAGAGGACAGTGTTAACAAAGTGGGAGTTAAACTGTTAGGCTATGCTGCTTGAGTTGGTGGTTAAGAACATAGGGGTATAAGGGAGGCCTGGATGAAGTAAGTTATTTATGAATTTGCAGAATAATTTAGGGTTATTTTTGTGATTTATCTGATGATTAGTTAAGTAGGGTTTTTTTTGTCTGATTTGATTTGAGTTTAGGTAAGTTTTCGAATCTGTCTGAATTTGTTGAGAGAGAACAGAGTTTTTTGTTCCTGCTATAAACTCCATGCCTTATCTGTTGTTTTCACTGGAATTTTCTTCCCTCTTGTTAGCCAAGGGGCAAGGTTTGAAATGATTGTTTTGCTTATTAGTGGGGCAGGATAGTTTAGTATGTCTAGTAATAAGTTACTGAAGTTACTGAAGTAGCTACTAAGGGCATTGTGTTTAGGGGGCTCCAGTCACATAGTTTCAGTCTGTCAATGAAGTTATTTTCATTGTGGTTCAGTAGGTTACATACTTGCTTAGGTATTACCTTTTTATTTAGGATGACAGTATGTCTGAAAGAAAAAGTGAGGAGATGTTGACTTATGATGTCAGGTAGGCAACTGGACAGTTATATTGTTTAATTTATTAGTGAAGAGCCAGTCCAGAGTGGATTATTTGCCACTAGGTTTGTTTATTCTGGTGAGATCGTTAATTAGTTGGATAAAGTTATATAGATTTATGGGTGTGAGTGCTATTTCTACGTTTATATCTGCTATTATTATGGTTATGAGTTAATGTTGTTAGCTAACCAGCATAATACAGCTTGAGTTGTAGATGTAGTAGCACTTGGGGGAATGTAAATGGCTATATTACATATGGTTTTATGTTTATTTAGTTTAAGATTTGTTACTAGTAGTTCAATATTTTTGAAAGTGAGGGTGGTTTGTCTATGGACTGTTATTTCCAGTGTATTTTTGAATATTATAGCTATGCTTGTTCTTTTATGTCTTCTATCCTGCCTAAGAATTTAGTAACTAGTGGGAATATTTGGTCAACTGTGATTTGTGGCTTCAGCCAGGTTTCTGTGGCAAGGAAAATATCTGGGGAATGGTGGTTAATTCGTGCATGCGTAGCTCGTACTTTGTTAGTGATGCTTTGAGCGCGGGCGTGAAGAAACACGGGCGTGAAGAAAGGGCAGATTTTGTTATCTAAGTGAAGGCGGAGGGGAAGATGGAGATAACAGTCTTGAGTAGAGTTGTAGTGGACTCATATAGGGAGGGGTGGACCCAGACTGATGTCCCCTTAGAGTTTTATATGGGAGTTGTTATACAGATAATGGAGAGGCCATTTCAACTACAGTTTGTGAGTTACAATCCTGGCGCATTCATGCTGAACTGTAAGTGTAGCAGTAAAGTAAAATAACTGCAAAAGCAACACACACTTGTAGATTTGTCTTTTATGTAATAATGATGGTTTGTTTTATTTATTTATTCTTTGACAACTAGATTAGGCCTGCTTTACAACAATGCTTGTTTCCGGGTGGGACCTGGGCTTTGAACTGATTGATTGTTTAGTGTCAACATAGGCAGGTAGAATTTATTGTGTTCAGGTGCACATGCAAAAAGCATCTTAGCTCTTAGCTTTAACTCAGTACTCATATTACCATTTTTTTATCTCTTGGAGTCCCAGAGGCTGATTTTCAAGCCATGGGATCTGAGCAGAGGTGGACTCACTTCTGACTGCTGTGGTGTTTCACCTCTACAGCATACTAGATGTCTCTCCTATACTATCAATAAAAATCTCATCAGTAGTCACACAATAGTACTTAGAACTTCTTAGCAAATGTAATTAGAATTGAGAGAATCATTACGTTCAAATGTCTCAAAATGTGGTACTGAATGTACACATTACAGAAAACTGTTAACTTCTGGAGTTTCAGAGATTTTGGAGGCACTGTTTGGGGGGGTCAAACTGGTGATAGAAGGAAGAAAAGGGATACTATTGGTTGGTAATAATAGTATTTTAAAGATGGGTATTAAATTACAAGGGTACAAGGAAAAAGTCCCACCAAATAATCTAAGGAACAAGGTTTTTGGAAAATATTTATATAAAATGATGTTATTCACGGTCTGAGAAATGGGTATCTTTTACTTGATTTTAGAGATATGTATGTCATTTGCTATATCATTTTCATATTTTCTGTACTCTTCTTCTACTTCTTTTGGCTTTTCCCGGTTAGGGGTCACCACAGCAGATCACCTGTCTGCTCAGGATTGGCAGTGGGGTTTTACGGTGTTGAGTTGCCAGCCCGACACCCAACCTTCCATGGAAGGCACACACACGCACACACTCACACCTAGGGCCAATTTAGAGTATCCAATCCACCTACAACATGTCTTTGGGATGTGGGGGGAAACCGGAGCACCTGGAGGGAACCCACACGACCACAGGGAGGACATGCAGACTCCGCACAGAAGGCACCCCAGTCGAGGATAGAACCGGAGAGTCTCTTGCTATGAGACGGCAATGCTAACTGCTGCACCACCGTGGCTGCCCTTCATATTTTCTGTACTCTATAATCCTTAAATTTTGCCATGCCCCTTGGGCACTTTTTTATAATGATACATTTTGTAAAATAAAGTTTTCTGATCTCTATTTTTCTTTACTAGTTCTCAACAAAATATTAAACGATGTGTCACTTATTTTTGCTGTCAGCAAATCACATTATGTGAGTCACAAAATTATGACATCAGAGAAAATAGCTTTAGACTATGTCATCATTACTTCAGTTTCTGAAAAACAAGGTATAGTGTTTGATCCTTTCTTTAGACTGATGCTTGTGTGGAGTTTGCATGCTCTATATCTCTGTATGTGTTGGATTCCTCCCATCTTCCAAAAATGTATTGAGTGTTTCCAACCCAAGATGGAAGTTGAGAGGTATGCCAACAGAGTGCACCCAAGATTGAATGAAGTCATGCTCAGCAGCATTGACACTAGATGGTGCCTACCAGGAGAATATCTGCGTACACCAGCTTCTTTAGGCATCAACTGTAAATAGGAGACTGTGGATTACAGACTGTGCACTGTGTCAGGTCTAGCCACTTGAGGGTGTGAAAATTGGCTCTAAATGATTTGATCATGTTGACTAATATCAGGAAAAATGGCCATGGGCATTTGCCAGTGATAAGCATATTGAGAGCTTATCAACTCTGACCTATGCCAGGGGCCTTGGTAATGGTCGGAGGGGTGTGTACACCTCTGTTGTCCAGTGTGTGCCCACCATAAATCCCAGCAGCTCAGGATCAATGAGTTACTGGCCTGTCAGTGTCCAGTTGCCTACCTGAATTACCTGGATTAGCTCTGTTGAGTGAAAGCTGGACATGCATTGACCCTTCCAAAATTAACTAAGAATTGCTACAATGAATATAGGTTCACTAACAGGGCACAGCTTGGAAGTGGATGAAATAATATTAAGAAGGAGGCTGGACTTCTTGTGTATCCTGCAGATAAGGTGCAAGGACACTTGGTTTGGGATCCAGAGATTACAACCTATGGGGAGGACTGACAAGAAATGTTGAGGGAACTGTGGTGCAGAGGAATCTTCTGAAGACAGTGAGAGATAGCATCAGAATTAATGACAGACACTTGGCAATCAGACTCCATTGTAAAGATGGGATACTATTCAAAATCTCAACCTATACCCCTCAGCAGCATAGTGATTGCAAGGAAAAGAGTGCATTCAGGAAGCAGTTGCTGCACGGACCTTTTAGATTAAGTAGAGCAACATGAGCTGGTGCTGATAATGAGGGATCTGAATGCTTGAATAACATGCTTAACTACCTCACTTCATCTCAACACCAAATACATATCAAACTGACTTACCCCTAGCATCCTCTCACTACCATGTATACTACTCACTCAGTCTCCTCTCTTACTCCTCTATCTTCCCCTTTCATCCCATTAGCCCTTCTAGCTTGTTCCACCTTCGTGTGGAGCTTCCGCTTTATATCTGTTTGAGTTTAGTGCAATATTTGTATATAAGATTTAGGTATATGAGCTTAGAACAGCATCTGTTTGAGCTTAGTACTATTTGTACATACATCCTACCTTTATTCCTAGCCTCTAGTTAGATACTGATATATCTGTTCATTACAATGTTTCATATTGTATGTATAGCTAATGTTTGCTGCAGTTTGTATTATTTGCTATTGTACGTATATTCAGTTGTTCTTCATGTACTCTGCTACTCATTTATTGTTCTGTGGAGCTAAAAAAGGACCTGTGTCCAGTTGCAATTTCCCAGTAAACAAATGTAAATAAATAAATAAATAAATTGTGTGACAACCCCACTCTGGGCCAGTAGCCTGGGGAGACACAGACAGACACCACACCTGAAGCCAGACAGGGAGGGAGCTACCCTGTAGCAGTGAGCCTGAAAATGAGCCACAATTCCTTGTACGGTCTAATGTTCCCTTGGACAAACTGACTGCAAGGGCAGAGGTGAGTGGTAGTACCCAGAATGACAGTGAGGCACCACTGTCAGAGGATACCAGACTTCCTGTGGAAGTGGAACTAGGAAAGGTCACAAAGATAGAGTTGAGACACGCTCAACTCTCAGACCCTACACTTGCTGGAGGTAGCTAGGGAGGTGCTGATTCTCAAGTAAAAGGGAAGTCTGTATACTGGAACAAAGGATTACTGTATAGAGAGTGGACCCCTGAGGAAGGACTAGAGGGTGAGATAATACAGCAGTTGGTAGTGCCTATAGCCTACCATCTGGCACTTCTAGCCATAGCCCATGACATTCCTTTTGCAGGTCAAATGGGCATAAAGCATACCAAGAGACTTATTATGCAGAACTTTTATTGATCTAGGATCGCAAGGGATGTAACAGGGTACTGCAGGACCTGTGAACAGTGCCAAAAAGTAGGCAAGGCAGGAGACAAAGTCAAGGCTCCTTTAATACCTTTGCCTGTGATTGAGGAGCCATTTTAGAGGGTAGCTATCGATATTGTGAAGCCACGGAGTACCACAAGCTCCACAGGGAAGAAGTATATCCTGATGGTAATAGATTATGCTACTAGATACCCTGAGGTGGTGGTTCTCTCCATCATTAAAGCAGAGAAGGTGGCAAACGCTTTGAGATTTTCTGTAGGTTAGGTTTCCCAAGAGAAATACTGACTGACAGAGGTATCAATTTCGTGTCAGACCTGCTGACTTGTCTGTGGAAGTGATTTGGGGTGAAGCAGCTAAAGACCACTCCCTACCACCCTTAAACTAATGATCTTGTGGAGAGGTTAAACTCTACACTAACGACCATACTATGGGCATTTGCAGACCAGTTTAAGAGAGAGTGGGACAAATATTTGCCCCAACTACTGTTTACATACCAAGAGGTACCACAGGAATCCACAGGGTTTTCACCATTTGAATTACTCTACGGGCATAGAGTGAGGGGACCTTTAGATTTGATTCATGATAAGTGGGAGCATGAGTGTGAATCCCACAAAGGGTCTGTTGTGGCATATGTCCTAAACCTCAGGACAAGGCTTAGGGAGCTCATGGGTTTGCCCCAGGAGAAACTCGCAGGAGACCAACAGCAGCAAAAGGTCTAGTATGACAGGAACGCTTGACCCTGAGAGTATGCTGTGGGACAGCAGGTTATGGTTCTTATTCCTGTCAGGCACAATAAGCTGTAGGTAGCTTGGCAGGGACCCTTCAAAATGGTAAGAAAGGACAGTGACATTAACTACATGGTAGAACTGCTAGAAAGGAGGCAGGGGCACAAATTGTACCATGTTAACATAATATAACCTTACCATGATAGGGAGGCCCTTGTGCTACGTATTTGCAGTAGGTGGCAGGAGGAGTCTGAGGGTGATCAATGGCTACATCGAGTCAGCCAGAAAAATGCCAAGTCACTAAGGTGGAGTCTAGAGTTGCAGGCATATAATATGACAGTGCAGTACCATAGTGGGATTATCAATGCCAATGCTGAAGGGCTCTCAAGACAGGGTATGGGTTAATATATTCCCAGACAGGCTCATTTCTCTCAAGCAATCTCCAGGGTCACTTGAGAAACTAGCTTGAGTTTTCAACGGGGGAGAGATGTGGTGATGTGAGGTATTGCCAACTATGCCAGGAGAAGTAGGGCAGTGGATGTGTAACATATGCCAACATAGCTAGCTAGAATTTTGTAAAGAATTATATGTCATATGAATATCAAACTGATTTGTACAGATGCCTGTGTTGAAAAATGTATTTGTAAAGCTGCTTGTGTTAAAATATGTCCCAACAGTGTGCCCTGCTGGACAGAGAAAGAAATATACATGTATTATTGTAACTATTTAAATGTATATGTTTTAACAGATGATACTGGAAGAGAAGACGTTAATTTCAATCCACCTAAATTTCAAAATAGTTTGAAATTATATTACCTGGCTCAGGCCATAAAGATTGTATCTTACAGTTCTCATTGCAGCCAAAGACAAAAAGTCTGTACTAGGAATCTTTGTGCATTTTGTTCAGGGTGAACTAATTGCTACTCTGGAAGGGTGGACGTTTGAAATTATTTTATGACTTCCAGGAGCTGCAGCAGATCTTAGCAAGTGTGTGTGTGTGTGTGTGTGTGTGTGTGTGTGTGTGTGTGTGTGTGTGTGTGTGTGTGTGTGTGTGTGTGTGTGTGTGTATTATTGACAGATATGTGTTAAATGCTGACAGCTTCTAGCCAAGGGGGGTAGAATGGAAACCAGAAGTCAGATGACCAGATGTATGAGATATCATTCTGAAATTCATCACTAAAAATTATATTTTAATACTAGGTGAGACTGAAGTCTCATTACAGTCTATTTTTGTAACCTGACAAAGAAGGATCCCTCACCTACTTCATCTTGCCTTGCTTGAGTAAGTGAACCAGGGAATAGTAATTCTTTTAGATCAGTCAAGAAAATATAGTAAGTTTAGTTAATTACATTTTTTCTTTATCTGTGTGAATCTACTTGTCTGTTATTGTGTGTGTGTGTGTGTGTGTGTGTGTGTGTGTGTGTGTGTGTGTGTGTGTGTGTGTGTGTGTGTGTGTGTGTGTGTGAAAATCAATTCTCAGTGTGTGTGTCAGCTGCACGGAGAAGGGACACAAAGCACTGGTTTCACAGAGAGAGTGCAGGAGGACTTGTCTTGGACACTCCTCTGAGGACACAACTCTACAGCTGTGCCAGTGGGAAGTCTCACCAGGGCTCTGGAGGCACAGAGAGAAATCCAGACCATGGAATGAGCGTGTTTCCTGTATGATCTTAAGGGAAATTGTACTTGATGCAGAGAGCTACATCTGGACATGTGGAGAACTTGGCTTGGACACTCAGCTGATGTTCCAACTCTATAGCTGTGCCAGTGGGGAGTCTTACTGGGAACCTGGAGGGAGACAGATTAGAGAAATCCAGACCCCGTGTTGTTCCAAGTGAGCCTCTCTCTCCAGTGTCAGTGGTGAGGAATCAGGCTCCTTGATTACTGGCCCAAACTGGGGATGTCACAGCTTGTACTGGGATAGACAGTGTAGGATAGGACTGCCTGAGTCTGCATGGGTGAGGCAATACAAATAAAGAAAGAGAGGCCATTCTAGACTTTTGTCTGGCAAATAGCTTGATGGTAGCCAACACATGGTTCACCAAGGGAGATGGTCACAAGATCATATACAACAGTTGTCAAAATGCATGTCAGGTAGACTTCCTCCTAGTAAGGAAAGGGCACTGGGGTAAAATCAGAGATTGCAAAGTCATCCCCATTGAAAGAGTCAGCCCACAGCATAAACTACTGGTTGCCACAATCAGCTGCAAACATTGGTCGGTGAAGGCTCTAAGGTCAACAGAGACTAGGCTGAAGACCTGGAAGTTAACTGGAGCGAAAGTGTAAGACTTTAATGAAATACCTCAGTTTCTAGCACCTCGGGTAGAAGAGGAAATAGGTGGAGCCAAGAAAAATGTCAATGTCTCAAGACAGCATGCATGACAACTATAGAACAGCAATGTGTCCAAGCCAGGCATGGAAGAAAAGGTACACCAGGAAATCTGATTGGTGGAACAGTATATTATCATAGAATCATAGAATGTGCAAAGCAAGTGAGCCATGTGGCTATTTATGCCTTGACAGTAATCACCCTTAAACATTCCTTCCTTTTTTAATGAGGATAGGCCAGTCATACCGGGGAGGGGGACATTTATTAATATCCAGCCAATTGTCTCACTCCTTCTTAAAAGAAGATAGTGTGTAACACTGCTTGATCTGGAGAGGATGTTTGTTCTAAAGAAGGGGTAGTCATTGTGTGTCATATCTGTCAATCCACCATGGTTTATTTATGTTTTATTTTTTATTTTATTTACCCTTTTGATAATCAGGTAGATGAGCTCATGTACTGACCCTTTTCAGTCGCCACCTAAGAATAAGTAAACAAATATACAATAAACAAAAGACAATTAAAATAAAATACAGTCATAATCATATGTGCAGGTATATCTGCAGATATGTACAGTATAACTAAATGCAGAGAACTAACAGCAGTGAGTTTCTTTAATTATCAGTATTAAGTGAGTACATTAGACAAGCAGATATTAAGTAGCTTCAGTTACAATGAAAATGACAGTAATTGTCATAGAGGTACATCAGGTTCAGATCTTTGGTTCTGGTGTTCAGGACACAGTTTGATTTGTGGAAAAATAAGAGGACTTGCACTGCAGGATCCCTAAAGGTCCAGAAAGCAAGGGATATATCATCCTTAAGAGTTTGTAGGGCACTAAATACAGGTCCAAGGCCTCCAGTCTCTCTTGGCAGAGCTGGTCATTTAAGTCCATAATCTTAATTTGTCATGGACCTAGGGGATGTCTCCAACTGCTTGATATGTTTAGCTATAACTGAATACATCCCAAAGGTGGCATTGTATTCAGTGATGGACCTGACCAGTGGGAAATATCGAGGGGTAAAGACTTCTTTGGATCTAGAGGAAATGGTTTTGTGATCAGCTGTGTTCGATTGAAGAATTTCCTAGCCACTGTTGCAACATGATTATCAAATGAAAGGGAGTTATCTATCAATGCTCCAAGGTCTCTCACAAAATCTTAATTTTAGATTGTGGTGTTTTCTGTACTATAAAGTTAGAGGGGGATTGTTTACCAAATCTGACAATGTTGCATTTGTTAGCATCCTTTCAGCCTGTTTTCAGAGCACCAACTATTAACATGTAAAAGTCCACATTATAGCTCCTGTATATCATAAGGTGACTTGAGTATAGCATCCAGTTTACAATCATTTGCAGTCTTGGTTAACCATTTTTCATTTGGAGATCAGAAAAGTACATGCCAAAGAGAAGAGGTCCTAGCATGGATTTCTGTGGTATCGCACTGGTTACTTCCATGCTATCTGAGGATACTGTCACTTTCACAGTGTAAGTTCTGTCTCTCATCCAATTAGTTATCCATCTAACTACCTAGAGATCAATTTGGGGTGCATTTAGCTTGTTGATAATTTTGGCATGTCGTATGTTATCAATTGCCTTGATGAGGTCAAGACAGTCAGAGACACAGAACCCTAGTACAGACAAAGCTATTAAGTTAGAAACTTTAAAAGGTATTCTGATTATGGTCTGGGTGGAAAGTATTGATGACTCTAATGATTCCAGTATAAAAGATCACAAAAGAAGTCTGTATAGAAACTGACTTAGAGGGTGGTGTAGTAGAGGCTGAGGATGGAACAAACATATTGAACAAAAACAGAGACCAGTAGTTAATTAAAAGCTTCTCTCTGCTGCACCTATGCAGAGAAGTAAACAGTAGAGAAACGGGATTCTAGGGTAGGAAAACGCTGGAAAAAAGATTAAGAGGACAAAGGGTGACTACCAGTACTCCAGATAACAGATTTTTTTTCTGAGTTACCCTTTGTAGAAGATTAGTTTGATGAAGGGGAGAAACCTGTACCTGACTTTGTAAGAAATGAGCCATCCACCCCTCCCTCCCACCTTATATCAGGCTATTTATGAAAGCAACTGAGACTTGGATAATGTACAGATAAACATCTTTGATACTAGAAGGGGAAATGAAGGAAGAACAAATGGAAAAAAATGGCAAACCACTAAAAGTTCCCCACCTTTCTCCAAGGTTATAAGCAACTCAGAAATTGTGTAAAAAACATATTATTTTGGATAAATGCCAATATTTCACTAAATTTCAAAGCTCTCACCCAAATGATCCCCAAAAATTCTGGAGTATTATCAACTCCCTGCTCCACACTGGTTCCATCCTTAACCCTTTCCCCCTATCACTCTCCCTCTGAAAACTGCAGACTTACTCAACAAACACTTCATAGACAGCATCTTTAAACTCCTACCCTCTGATAACTCTGCTCATCGCAACTCTTCTGTGTCACCCTCACCTCCCCCTAAAACTCTATGCTCCTCTGTCTCTCAGCCTTTCACCGTGTAACCTGTTTCTACTAAATATATCAAATCCCTGCTTCTTAAACTAAAACCATGATCTCCCTCCACTGATAAAGTCCCCCCTCCATTTCTGAAAATTTCTGCTGACTCTATTGCATATCCTGTATCTATCTTAATCAACCACTCCATTCAGGAATCTACTGTACCGGAAATATGGAAATCCTTCTATATCACTCCTCTGCCCAAAGGTGGCAACTCTGTTGAGCCCTCTAACTATAGATCAATCGCTATTCTCTCACCGCTCTCTAAAATCCTTGAAAAATGTATATATACTCAACTACTGTCCTAGCTCATTCAGAAAAATCTCCTCACCCCCTCACAACATGGTTTCTGCCCTAAATACAGTACCTAGACTGCCTTACTATCCTTTACTCAAAAGGTTGCAGAAGCTAGGGACAACAACCTCCTCATCTCCTGTCTATTCCTTTAAATCTCTAAAGCCTTTGACACTGTGTCTCATCTCACCCTTTTTAACAAACTCTCAGACCTAAACCTCTCTCCTACTCTTGGCTGGTTCCAGTCCTACCTTACTGGCAGAAAACAAGCTGTTAGATGGTAGCAGGCTTTCTCACCCTTCCTTGCTGTTCAAACAGGAGTACCCCAAGGCTCCATACTTGGACTGCTCCTTTTCAACATTTTTACCAACAACCTACATTCACCCTGCATCTGTAATACAATATGCAGATGACTCTACTCTTTTATCTATCTCTAATACTATCTCTAACCTACACACAGTAACACAGAATTCCTTTATCTCTTTTGAAAAATTCTCAGAAACAATCAAATAATCCTTAACTCTAAGAAAACTCAACTCCTTCTCTTCCTACCTCAGACACTCTCTCACCTTAAATCCAACTTTTCTCTTTTCTCCCTAGATGACACCACTATCTCCCCTGCCTCACATATCAAACTCCTTGGGATAATAATTGATGACCAACTAAATTTGACTTGCGCATACAACAGGCCATCAAAAAAAAAAACTTGGACTACTTTATAGGAACAAAACATTCCTCCCTACTGCCACTAAACGCACTCTTGCAAAGGCATTTCTCTTACCTAGTCTTCTATATGCTTCCTCCATCCTTACCAATCTCCAAAACTACCTCAATGCAGAAACTGGAACAAACATGCAACAAAATTGCCAGATTTATTCTAAACCAACCACTCTCTTCACATCACTGCCTCTCACTAAACAAATTTCAGTGGCTGGAATTTCTGCACCTTCTCCTACAATTGCAACTGCACACTACCTTTTCCTTACTCAACAACCCCTCTGCCTGCTCTGCTCTTGCCTCCCATGTTACTCTCTACCCCCCCCCCCAGCCTCTCCAGGGGGCTGATCAGCATTTTCTCTCAGTTTATAAACCCAAAAGGAATATTATCAAACTACTTTGCAAACACTCTGTCTCACTAAATTGGAACAAACCCCCTCTCCATATTAGATCCAACCTTTCCTTTCCCTGTTTTAAAAAGGATCTTAAATCCCACCTATTAAACTTGAAATTATGCCATTGCATTGACTACACGTAGTCTTAGTCTGTCCTACTTTATAACCTGTTGCATTTCCTAACTTTCTTTCTCTGTTAGTAACTTCTGCTTAAACTAACCTCCTAAGCACTCAGCTGTACTACTACTATAGCCCCCACCTTTCTCTCCCCCTCCCATTCTCCACACTATTTATCTTCCCCCACTTCCTATCAATGTCTATACATTGTTCTTCTTTTGAACAACAATTATCTTTTGTTTTTACTCTCATATGTAGTAAATTTTAGACCACTGCTATCAGTGCAACTCTTAATGTTTATAATTCATTTTATTTTATTTTTCTCTTTATAATTAATATACTATTTGCATTGTTGTTTTTAATAGTTTTTGTCCTGTACGTTTATCTTTGCTTATGTTTGCTGAGGATCTTTCCCTTTGGCTCTCCACTGAAAATGGGTTGCTTACTATCAGTGCAATGCAAATAGTTAATTTCCTTTTTTTTTTTTTAAATTTATTTTGTATTGTGATTGCTGTTTAATATTTGCATATTGTCACTTTATCTTTATTTACATTTGCTGGGGCTTTTCCCCTCGGGTTTCCACTGAAAATGGGTTTGTTTGCAAACTCAGTTGGACTAACCCAGTTAACAAATGTGAAATAAAATAAATAAAGTTAATAAAAGCCATGTTTTGATCCAAGAAATGAATTGCTCCACGGGGTATCAAAAATAAAAGAACAGATATTGAAGTTAATAATGGAACTAAATCCCTTTGGAACCATTGCAATGAAGCTAGCAAGCAGATATGTCTTGGGTCGCCATCTGAGGATGGATAAGACTGAGGCTAGGGATCTGGCTGTATTGTACTGGTTTGGCATCATGAAAGAAGCAAAACAAATCTGTGCAACTTCTGCTAGAAGACAGATCTGAGAAAGCCTCTAATAACTTTGCCTGTAATAGAAGTACCATGTGAATTCATAGTTGTGGACATACCACATCCACTTGTGAGACTGATCAGAGGTCACAACTACATATTGTTAAAAAGTACCCGCGGTGGTGGTGCTGCGGTAGCATTGTCGCCTCACAGTAAGACGCTGTCCGGTTCGATTCTCAGCTAGAGCGTCTTCTGCGTGGAGACATGCGTGAATGGGAGTACCTTCGTTGAAGGTTGTACGTCAGGGCTGGTAACACGGCACGTAAAAATCAACTACCAATCATTAGTGGACTGGAGTTCTGCTGTGGCGACCCCTAATCGGGAAAAGCCGAAAGACACAAACAAACAAAGTATGCAACAAAGCTTCCAGAAGCAGTGCCTTCATGGAGAGAGAGCAACTCTATAGCAAAAGAGTTGGTATTATTGTTTTTGAGGGTAGGAATTCCCTGAGTAATCCTTATTGATGAAGGTACACTAGTCATGTCTAGAATAATGCCAGAGCTTTGCCAGTAATTTAAGGTGAACCATTTAAGAGCATCTGGATATCACCCCTAAGTAGATGGGCTAATTTAATGCTTTAACAGAACTTCAAAGTCTATGCTTTAGAAAGCATTGGGAAAAGATGGAAAGAAATAGAACCAACTGCAGCCTTACTTTCTCTTTACCATAACAGATGTACCCCAAGCTTCATCTGGTCTCAGTCTATTTGAGCTATTACATGACAAACACCCCATAGGCTTGCTAAAAAAAAAAAAAAAAAAAAAATTGAGAGCTTGGGAAGGAAAAAAAAAACACTCCTTTCAACAGCATGACAGGACATGTCACGCATTGTTTGTTTTTATTTCTACTGCCCTCCACTATCTCTCCTGCATAGGCATCCAAATGGGCCATTCACCCCCCTTTGACCACTATGTGCTGTGCTGTGTCCAGGTTCACATTCTCAGCATCTGGACCTGGTGAGATAAGTGCCCTGCCTCTGGTGATATGTCTCACAATTGTTCTCAATGGAAAGCACAAAGCCTATGTGGATGCACACCACCTCCTCCTTGGTCCCACCCCTTTCTTACCTCATATCCACTCTGTTATCCTCATGAGTGTATATGCATATTTCTCTGTCACACATCACCATTAGTCTCTGAGACAGGCAAGTGGACTTATTTTATCCTCTCACATACCTCATTCAGTGCCATGGCTTCCAATTGATACCCAGTTACCTGGGTCGCAGTCAGGGCTTTAATTCTCTCTTTGTATGCCATGGAGCTGATGCGATTTCACCAAACTGAATGACAGACTAAGATGTGTAATGCCTGTAATCAGGGAACAGAGGGAGACAGGAAAAGAAGCTCAACAGAGGATGCATGACAGAAATGCTCACTTTAGAGAGTTCAGTCGAGAGGATATAGTACTTGCCTTAGTTCCCACTGCTGAACACAGATTTCTGCCAAAGTGACAAGGCTCCTTTAAACAGATAGAAAAAGTAGTGGAAGTGAGTTGCAAAGTAAGACAAAGTGACAAGAAAGAGAAAGCCAGAACAGTTTTATCAAATAAATGTCTTAGAGAGAGAAAGTGAAGCTTTTGTAATTTATTTATTTGCCGAACAGGTTAAAGTCCAACAACATGTCCTGAAGTTAAGATGGTGCAGTATTGTCAGTGGCTAAGAAACAGAAAGTTAAAGAATATGAACTCAGGAACAAGGATTTATTTTCAGAGTTACATGACAGAACTAACTTAATCCAGTGCCACAATGAGGCCACCCCTGGTTAGTAGGTAAACCTGATAACATGTCAAATATCTGAGTCCCGATGCTAAGCAGTTAAGAAAGAAATATAGACAGACTATGCTTAAGCTTGGAGTCATCAAAAATCTCAAAGTATGTTAGTAGAAAAGCTCTACTACACTAGTTCTTAAACCTGATGGGGCTATAATACTTTGCAATTACGTCAGACAATGGAATGGTATGTCCACAACTGATTCCTGTCCTATAACTAGATAGATGAACTGGTTGAAAATTAGGCAAAGCTAGGTTTCTGTCCACTCTGAACTTGAGCAATGGTTGTTACCAAATACCGTTAACTCCAGAGGCCAAGGAAAAAAGAGTATTCTCCATGCCAACAATAACAACAGGAATAGGCATGGGCATGCTATCACTGTAGTAATAGTGCACTTGAAAAATGCAAATGGCCAAGTGCAATGATACATAATTTCATGACAGTTGTTATGCCCATGCTATGCCATAAATATCAAGCACAGTGAAGGACAGTGGCACAGGCCCAAATGCATAATGAAATGGCAGTCAAACAAGGGCAGTAAACATCCATGTTATGGTAATCACTTACCTATGAGGGACTGAACAATAAAATGCTGAAGCACTGCAAAAGAGAAAAACAGTCTTACTGCATTAGTACACCCAAGGTAAGCACATTTAGTATTAATATGGCATATCAGGAAACACTTGCACAATGAAGGTCAGTAAAACAATTAAAAAAACATTTAAAACATATATCAGTTATACAATTATCGATAGGTAGGTGAAGTAGACATATAGAAGTCAAATAGCAAGGCACAAATCTGGTAGACAAGATGCTGCTCTTACAACAATGCCTTGAGGCTGGCACTAGTTATTTGAGTCATCCCTTCTTGGAGTATATTTGCATCTTGGGGAGGATTTTAAGACTAGACTGAGTTTGCAGTTGTCATTATGCTTGATCAGCCAGAGGACCTTGATGTTGGTCTTGACTTCAGAGAAGTAGATGACAAAAAGGAGTGCACCCAGCATAGAGACTGTGGGACTCTCCTAATGACCAGCCTGACTGCGGACGTGGACTCCTCAGTCCTAACTATTTGAGTCCTATCTTTGAGCTACCCAGGTATTTTTGGGTGACATAGGGGTTTATACCTAATTCCATTAGTATGTATACAATGCCTGAGTAGGGTGTTATTTAAAATGTCTTTTCCTGGTCAAGGTATGCAGTATGCACAATTTTGCCCTCATCCACTGCCTTGGTAACCTTCTTGAAGAAGTCCAACAACTTGAGCAGGCATGATTTCCCATTGACAAAATTAAACTGGGTTGAATCCAGTGCCTGAAGATTTCATATGTCATTGTTAATCACTTCCATGATAATTCTTTCAATAATTTCAAATATGTGCTAGTCAGGCTAATGAGTCTGTAGTTTCCAGGGGCCATAGATGGCCCATCCTTGTGCAGAGGGATGATCTTTGTAGTTCACCATTCTTATGGCAAGAAGCTTATCTGGAAGCTATGATTAAATAATGGGCCTAGTGATCCTGAAAGGTTGTGCTTCGTGCTGTTTAGGAGGCATCATGGGATATTATCATAGCCCGTTGATGCAGTAGTCTTGATTTTGAGAGTGTATCGATGATCTGCTATCCATTGAGAGTTGGGGAGGTATGTTCTATGGTATTTCCGGAGGAGTGACTGGAGGGACAGAGAGGGGTAAAACTGGAGATAAACTGGTCAGCCAATAGACTTGCTATACCTTTTGGCTCTATGTAGATGGCTACATTTACAGTTAGTTCTCTGCATTATTGTACACTACCTTTGAGGTTGTGGACATAAATAAATAAAGCTTTACTGTTGTTCTTGCCCTGCAATGATATCTTTACTCAAATTTGGATTTGGTAGACATGACTTGTCCTATGAGTTGTTTGTTTAGACTGATGAGAGATTTTTTTATCCTACTGGGCATTGCACTTCCTCATTTTTGCCATGATGTTCTTCCTTTTGTTGTACAACCTAGGTATACTGGGATTCCACCAGGGTGGTTTGTTTTATGGGTTTGTTTTGTGTTTATTCCTAGTAGGGACAGCTGTCTCTATGCATCTATAGACATTATTATACAGGGTCTCTGTGAAAACATTTTATAGGCAGCAGTATTTTCAGGGCTTAGAGGAGCTTGAAATTTTGCCAGGTTATCACTTAATTGTAGGAAGTTTGCTATGGTAATTTGGACATGGAGAAGCTCAAGCAAGTCAAGTCTTGAGGTATGATTGTTTTTGAGTAAATTGAGACACCTCCACCCTTAGTCCCTGCTTGTGCAATGGCTGGTCTAAAAGTGTGGAAGGCATTGTAGCCCTGCACTGCTGTGCTGCTGCCCATCTGTCCATGCCTTTAAACCACGTCTCGGCAACTTACGCAAATGTCTGCATTCTTCAATGTGAGCATAGTTTGAAGGGTGTGGAGCTTCTTGTTTATGCTCCTAGCAGTGAGCAGTAACACCTTTAGATCTGCTAGGGTTGGTGTTGTTATGGCAGATGTTTAGTCGGTTTAGCTTTGTCTAAAAAAGGCACAGTTGGAGAGGACAAAGTTTTAGCCAATATTTGAAAGCCTGGGTAGGACAAATACAGACCATCCCTGACAAAGCAGCATTCCCTGTCAATCACATCTCACATGCCAATAAATGTTGCACTCCCTTGGAGTGACACCAAAAAAAAAGTCCATCATCTTTTGTTCATATTATGGCATTACCCTTAGAGAAAGCAGAATGCTGCTCAGGGCTAGTCTTGTATCAGCCAGGGAGACATAACCTCAAAGTTCAACTATGTCTTTTTTCATATAGCCCAAGATGGTACGTCTCTGGTCAATTACATCCACATGGACTAATGACAGAGTCATACTGGTACTTGAGATCCAATGACCTGAATGCATGCATGATTTGGTGGATCCTTGCCCCTGACAGACAGCAGGTGGTGACTCTCTCCTTATCTGGCCTGATGAGTGAGACAGCTGTGTGTCTCACAATGCAGTGCCCTATGACCAAAATGTTGGGTCATGTGGTGGTATGCCTTATGGGCTTAGAAGCTAAAACACAGTGTTTTGTGGCAGTATGTGTCCTGCTTGGTGTTGTTTTTGATGAGTGATCTAAAGGTTGCTGAGGAGACTTGCTGAGGTTGCTCTTTACAAATAACATATATGGCAAGTTCTAGTAACTTGCAGTTTAAAAAAAAAATGTCAGTATAAAGGTATACGACATAGAAAGCTAACAGTAAAACTTTCTTGTATGGCTGTATTATATTTCAAAAGAAACTTACAACACCACGTTATTATGGATCTGCTACCATCACATGTACATGAAAATGTTATTAATTTAAAAGAAATAAAATAATGTTGGTATTCATTTAGAAAATAAATAGAACGGACATGTGTTAAACAGAACAGATTTGTTTCTAAACTTAATTTCCTTGTTAACATTCTAATGCATGATATAAACATTAAGTGTTTGAAAGTAGAGAAGTAGGGTGCCAAAGCAGAGAAGTAGGGTGCCAGGGCACTGCCCAATCACCATCCACCATGATGGCTTAGTGTAAATGCTGTCTGCCTCACAAACATCTTATCACTGCCTGTGTGGAGTTTGTATATATTCCTTGTATCTGTGGAGGTTTTCTCCAAGTACTCTGGTTTTCTACGTGTTGTATTATTGATTCTTGGTTTAATTTCTCCAAGTCTTTTGGGTTTCTAATACCATGACAGAAATGGACCTCATTCTCAAGATAAGCTATAATTAAAGTTCAAGAAATTAGTATTGTTTCAATCTTTGATGCTGGCCAAAAGTGCTCTTTGCAGCACCCATAATGTGCCCAAAATTGACTCCTTCTGCATTTCATACAGAGTTACATGTACTGGTAGCATATCTAAGTATGACTGCAGATTCTTTTTTATTAGACCCATTGCTCTTGCTATGACTGGAACTTTCTGGGTTTCCTTCCACATCTCTTTCATTTCTGCCTGCAGATCTTGGTATTTTATGACTTCATATCTCTCTGTATTTGTATACCGGTATTTAGTGATCCCATGTGATGTATACTTAATCATTCTGTATAATGCTTTGTGGCTATCATTTTGGTGCTTCTCAGCTACCCTTATAATGTAGTCTTTGCACAATCCCCAGTGCAACAGTCCTGCCACATTACTGTGCCCTTCAGTGTACAGGTCCTCTGCAATGTGTGCATCACACCCAGCAAACAAGATGCATGACTGTTTCCAATTCCTTTTTTCAGACCCTATATGTTTCTTTTTCTCCCACATGTTCAATGGATTTTGTAAACCAACATGTGCCTATTACACTATCCTGGACTGCCATTGTTAACCTTTCATCTTTTGGTTTCAACTCACCTCTCCTTAACCACTTCCGCATTAAATCCTGATCAACATGAGGTTTTTTCAGGAAATTTCTGTATTTGCCACAATATTTATGCCTTTTCCACATTCCTTTCCTTCTCATCTTATCCTTTTCCTGACATTGTTTCTTTTGTTTTTGGCACATTCAATTGCTGTCTGATTTTTGTTTACTTCTGGTTTGGTTTTCATTCCTGCTAGGCACCCAAATGCTTTTGTTAAACTAAGCAGGAAGATCATACATTTCCTCTCCTCATGTTTTGAGACTTTCACTTTGTTTGTACCTGATGAAGTTGAAGTTAGCAGTTAAGTATGCAGTCACACAGCTGCACATCTTTACTTGTTGTGATGCCCCACCACTGGACTGGTATTGGAGCCTTAATCCCCACCACTGGCACCAGTGGAGTACATAAATTTGGAGGATTGCATGTACACACACAGTATTTCCAGATGCAGCCCTCTGCCTCAAGTGCAATTTCCCTTAAGAGCACACAGAGACCACAGTCAGTCTGGGGCTGTTTTTTCCCTCTTTCCGCAGATCCCCAATAAGACTCACTGGCACAACTATAGAGTTGACATCTCAGCTAAGTGGCCAAGTCATGACCTCTAGCACCCTCTCTGTCCATCCAGTGCTTTGTGTACCTGCCCAAGTAGCCTACACACACACACTCTTGAAGATTTGATTTACACGTGGACATACACCAAGGAAAGGCTGACACAGGTTTACTAGCTATGCCCACTTTTGCCCAGACTATAAGGTAGTTATCACTGCCATCAGCCAACTCTTTATCAGCTACTTTAATGCCCTTAACAAAGTGTGTCCAATTTTACTGCGTAATGTTATTATCAATACAAATGGTAGTTTGACCAAGAGCAAGGCTATTAGGAGTGGCCTATACAGTGTCACCAAATAAATATGCAGGTACTCTCTGAACATAAATCCATCTAGACAGACCAGCCACAATCAGAGGTTAAAATATATTTAATAATAAATAATAAATGAACAAGACAATACTAAATATATATGTACAGTAATATTAGAGTTCAAAATCACAGAAAATATTTAAAACAACATTGCAGGACAGTCTTAAATAAATATAGAAAAATATCTAAGCTGACGTTTGCTATATTCCTGACTATATCTAAGAGAATTACCACACCCTAGTAACTTACTTAAGAGCAGCAAGGTAGATGTGGTGAATAGATCATCTAGCTGATGTTGTCAGGTCAAAGACAGAATACTATCTCTCTCTCAGAGAGTTCTTAAATTAATATCTCAGATATTACTGTTGGGATAGCGTGCAGAATAACATAATTTCTTGTCATCTGACTCCATCCCAGTTAAACCCCCACTGCTGAAAGCTAGCAGTATTTAGTATCCATGTGAAAATACAGAGACAATGGCTTTTCCTCTGATCTATGCAGATCCTGAAAGTCATAAAACAATAAAACACTTCCAAGACAATAAGAAAACTTTAGTACAGACATCATGTCACCTGCTACACTGAAACTGAAAGATAACATCTTTTTATTTTGTGGCCATAAAGTAATTTAATTTCAGCTATTTTTTTGAAGTTAACCTTCTGTATTCCAGTTTCCACTAATGGAATATATGCATTTAAGCAGTTACAATAGTGTATGTACATTTCAGTTCTATTCCAGTAGGGCATGCTGTGGTAACATTTTAAACACTTTTCAAAAACCTTTTCAAAACACACTTCTGTACCAGCAGTTTGATATACACCTGACATAGTTCTAATACATTTGTAACACAAGTATCTTATATGAACCATGTTGATATGCACAAATGACATAATTATTTACAAAATTCCAGCTAGCTGGGCTAGCAGTATCTCATTTTGTTACACTTCTATATGAATCGTGTTAATATTCACAAATGGCATATACTTATTTACAGATTTCCAGCAAACTGTGCTGGCAGTACCTCCTTGTCACATTTCTCCCCCCCCCCCTTGAAGACTCAAGCTAGTTTTTCAAGTGACCCTTGAAAAACATTGCTTGAGAGGGGTGAGCCTGTATGGGAATACCTTACCCCATTCCCTGTCTTGAGATCCCAACTGCCTTGGCATTGTTGACCCCAGTACACTGCTGCACTGTCCTATCATATGCTTGCAACCCTAGGCTCCACCATGGTAATTTGGGATTTTGCTGGCTGGCTCCCTTTACCCATAGATCTCCCTCAGACTCCTCCTGCCTTGTACTGCAAATATTCAGCACCTGGGCCTCCCTACCATGGTAAGGTTTCATCATGTTAACATGGAACAGTTTGCACCCATGCCTGCTGCTTAGCAGTTCTAACATGTAGTTAACATCACTGACCTTCCTTACCAGTTTGAAGGGTCCCTCCCAAGCTGCCTGCAGCTTATTGTGTCTGACAGAAATGAGAATCATAACTTGCTGCTCCACAGCATACTCTCTAGCTTGAGCAATCCTGTCATGCTAGACTTTTTTCTGTTGTTGGACTTCTGCCAGGTTCGCCTGGGCCAAGCTCATGTGTTCTCTGAGCCTTGATCTGAGGTTTAGGGCATATGCCACAACAGACTCCTTGTGGGATTCACAGTCACACTCCCACTCATCATAAATCAAATCTAAAGGTTCCCTCACCCTATACCCATACAGCAACTCAAAAGGTGAAAAACCTATGGATTCCTGGGACACCTCTCTGTAAGAAAACAACAGATGGGGCAAATATTTGTACCATTCCCTCTTAAACTGGTCTTGAAAGGCCCGTAGCATGGCATTGAGTGCAGAGTTTAACCTCTCCACCAGACCATTAGTCTGGGGGTAGTAGGGTGTGGTCTTTAGGTGCTTCACCCCATAGTGTTTCCACAGACAAGCCAGCTGGTCTGACATGAAATTGGCACCTCTGTCAGTCAGTATTTCTTTTGGGAAATCTACCCACTGAAAATCTCTAACAAAGTGTTTGCCACCTTTTCTACCTCAATGGAGTGTAGGGCCATCACTTCAGGGTATCTGGTAGCATAATTTACTACCACTAGGATATACTTTTTCCTTGTGGAACTTGGGGTACTCAGAGGCCCCACATATTCCATAGCTCCCCTCTGATATTACCACTCAGATACAGGCAAAGGCATCAAATGATCATTGATCTTGTCTCCTGCTTTGCCTACCTTTTGGCACTGCTCACAGGTCCTGCAGTACCCTGTTACATCTCTGGAAATCCCAGGCTAATAAAAGGTCTGCATAATATGTCTCTTTGTACACTTTATGCCCATATGACTTGCAAAGGGAATGTCATGGGCTATGGCTAAAAGTCCCAGATGGTAAGCTATGGGCATTACCAACTGCTGTATTCTCTGAACCTCTACCCCTCTCTCAGGGGTCCACTCTCTATACAACAACCCTTTGTCCTAGTATACAGATTCTTTGAGAATCAGGTGCCTCACTGGCTACCTTCCTCAAGCCTCATAATGTAGGGTCTGAGAGCTGAGCCTGTCTCAACTCTCTCTTTGTAACCCTTTCCAGCTCCATTTCCACAGGAAGTCTGGTATTCTCTGACAGCAGTGCCTCACTGTTGGCCTGGGTATTACTTCTCTCCTCTGCCCTTGCAGTCACTCTGTTCAAGGGAACATCAGTACCCACCAGCAGTTGTGGCTCACCTTTAGTCTCACTGCTACAGGGTAGCTCCCTCTCTGAAGTAACCACCACACAAGTCATGGTTTCAAGTTTTCAATCTGTCTGAGTCCCCCCACCCCCAGAATTCCAGACCCACATACTTGTCTCCAAGCCTGACTGCATGTCACTGCATGCACACAAGGTACTGCATTATCAAAATCATTCCCTATCAGGAAATCTGCAGGGATATACACAAACACATCTACTTGCTTACTTCCATTTCCACCCTCCCAGTCAAGGTGAACCCTAGCCAAAGTTATTTGGAATGCGGTCCCTTCCTAAAGCTCTGACTGGAGTAGACTGCACAAGCAAGTAATGATCCTCTTTAATCATTGCAGGCATCACAATGATTTGGTCAGAGGCTATGTCTCTCTTAGCAGTGACCTGTTTCCCATCTACTAAGATAGGATATAAACTCTTGTGGTAGTTTGGTACCTTTATTGTCTCCAGACAACTTACTGCTGGCATTCTGTCATTCCCACTTACTGACTCTCCCAACTTTTGTTCCACACCTTGCCTTTGTGGATATCTATATGCTACATGGCCCCACTGGTTGCATTTAAAACATTTAACCCTTGGTCCTGGCCATGTACCTGGACTAGTTGCTTTCCCTATTACTGGCAGACTCTGTTGGTGCAGTTTTTGCTGCACACCATGGGTTGCCTTAGACCCATGGACAGCACTGGGTATCCCTTTCCTGTGCAGTGATGCCCTGCTTGCTAGGTATATGTCTCCCTTTTTCCCCAGCTCATCTGCGGTATTTCATTGCCTATCTGCTAACCAGATTCTCATGTCCTCAGACAAAGTATTAAGGGCTTGCTGCTTCAAAAGTGGTGACCTGGCACCCACTCACCCATCTATGAAAATAAGTGCTCAGCAATATATTCACACACATTTTCATCTCCCTTGCATCTATGCTCACAAAACCTTTTCCTATAAGCTTCAGGTATTAACTTAAAACACTCTAATAAACAATTTTAACAGTATTATAATTTAAGCAATCAGTATCAGACAATTTAGAAATAGCAGTTACAGCTTTACCATGGAGTAAGGGGGTCAGGAACCATACCCAGAGCCATTGGTCAACATTAAACTGTTTACATACCCTTTCAAACATAGGAATAAAAGATTTAAATATATTTAATAACAAATAATAAAAGAGCAAGACAATACTAAATATATATGCACAGTAACATCAGAGTTCAAAATCACAGGAAATATTTAAAACAACATTGCAGGACAGTCTCAAATAAATGAAGAAAAATAAATAAGCTAAGCTTTGCTATATTCTTGTCTATATCTAAGAGAATTACTATACCCTAGAAACTTACTTAAGAGCAGCAAGGCAGATGTGGTGAATAGATCCTCTAGCTGATGTTGTCAAGTCAAAGACAGAATACAGAATGCTGTCTCTCTCTCTCAGAGAGTTCTTAAATTAATATCTCAGATATTACTGTGGCAGCTTGCAGAGTGACATAATTTCTTGGCATTTGACTCTATCCCAGGTAAACCCCCCACTGATGAAAGCTTGCAGTATTTAGCATCCACCTGTGAAAATACATAGACAAAGGAATTTTCCTCAGATCTATGCAGATCCTGGAAGTCATAAAACAATAAAATGCTTCCAAGACAATAAGAAAACTTCTCTAGTACAGACGTTATGTCTCCTGCTGCACTGAAACTGAAAGATAACAACTTTTTATTGCATGGTCATAAAGTAATTTAATTTCAGCTATTTTTCTGAACTTAACCTTCTGTATTTCAGTTTCCATTGTTAAAATATATGCATTTAAACAGTTACAATAGTGTATGTACATTTCTGTGCTATTCCAGTAGGGCATGCTGTGATTACATTTTAAGCACTTTGCAAAAACCTTTTCAACACACACTTCTGCACCAGCAGTTTGGTATACACCTGACATACAGTTCTAATACATTTGTAACACAAGTAACGTATATGAATCATGTTGATATTCACAAATGACATAATTATTTACAAAATTCCCGCTAGCTGGGCTGGCATTATCTCCTTCTATATAAATTGTGTTAATATTCACAAATGACATATAATTATTTACAGAATTCCAGCCAGCTATTCTGGCAGTACCTCCTTTCTCACACTTGTAATCAGTTCAAGGAGCTCTATACTCCTTCCTTACAAGGAATATATAATCTTGGTATACACTGATTTTTATATACAACTTGACAAGCATGAAACATTTTTCTTGTTTTCCTGTCCAACTGATCCAGTACCTTTTAGGGACAGTCAATCATCCCGGAACTGTAAGAACCAGAAGAGTAAATTGGTTTGTAGCTTGGACTGCATTCCTAGACATCAAGGCTGTTTTCAGTATTAGTTTTAGCCTTCTGAAGTATGCTTTACTGAGTTTTATTTGCATTTATTAATGCATTATTGTGGATCCTTCACCAATTCTCAAATATTTATACACTCCCTCCTGTTAAACTACACAGTTTTAAGTCATCCCACAAAAGCAGAGAAGACACCTTTAAACAAGGATGTTTTCTGGGAGCTGAACTGTAAACATGATCTATCTAATCTGTTAAGTAAACAGCTTCATGGGTTAGTAGCAAGACAAAAACAGCAATAGTGACAAAGACTCATCCAGGAATACCCGCATTTGAATTTTTATCCCTGTGGTAATAACTTGCCACTTGTCATGTCTTAACTGCAAAGTGGTTTACCACTGTTTCACGGTCACTGTAATGGCACTGATCAGTTTAGGATGTGCCTTATACATCTATAAGCACTCCATTATCCATGAATGTTGGATGCTGCCAAATGCTTTTTGGTAACCTATTCATGCCATTCTTAGATTCTTTCCCTTTTTAAAATTCTTTATTATGACTTTACTTAGCAATAAAAGATCCTTTGTTCATATGACATTTTTTTTTTACCCTTTTGGGTACTTACGTATTATCGCAACCACATTTCCGAAGTGCCATAATTCATTATGTTTGTACAAAAACACCTATGTTCACCTTAAAGGGGATGTGTAAACAAGTAAGTGTTACTGTGTCACAGCGGGTATAAGGCAGCAAGAGGAATAACAGTGAAATGTTCTACTCCTCCAAGGTGCGCCTCATGTTTTCTGTGAACCCCACAGTGGCACACTGCTTTACAAATCCTGCATTCTGGATTATCGATCATAACTCTTTGGACTACATGGGGTTGTATGTATACTTCCAGTTTAAAAAAAAAGTGTTTCACTGTTATTTAAAGCCAGTAAAACACTTAACAACTTTGGTTTCATACACGGCAATTAAACATATCATTACAGAAAAGAAGTCAGTGACTAATTTCTGTAAACCTCCACAAAGAGAACTAAATGTTTAAGTAAGTACTTCAGACTTAAGAGTGAATTAACATGCCTTCTGAGAGACAGGACTGTAACAGGGGTGTGTGTCAACTGATCAGATACCTGCAAAAGGAACTTTCAAAGTAAGTGAGTCATTTTATCTGAATGAGGGATGTTCCCTACTCCTTGTCTTGTTGGGAACGTGGTGACTTTCAGGACTTGTAACATTAAGGACAACTTCAAAACAGCATTCATGTGTAAAGGTCAGGAAAGGACGCTACCAGGGAAGAGGAATTTTACCATTATTCCTCTTCCTGTATGAAAAACAATCTGACACAATACTACTTAACACTTTACACACCCCTTGTTAGGTTAATAGGTTAACAGACATGGTTTCTTGAAAACTTTACAAATTATGAGACTTCGGAAATGTGGTTGCTATAATACGTAAGTACCCCCTTTTGTTCTATTGCCATGATGGAGTTTTTTTCTAAATGACTATAAACTCTGTCTGCATTAATTCCAGTATATAGTTTGTATATTGTTAGAAAGCAAGTTACAGTTTTTAGGATGGTTCACAGGTTCACTCCTAAGGAGGAATATTATTTTTCCTGTTGTTAACCAGGTTGGTGCCTGTTCAGGATGCACATATAAGTAATGCTCACTCAGGGCTAAATCTTATATAAGGATGTTAATCCTGTAAGCCAGAAGTTATGTATTGTGTTTGGGCCTGAGGTTTTCCACTTAGGAGCTTTTCTTAATTTTGTTTCAGTTTCTCTGGCCATAATTCATCCCATTTCATGTGCTGCACATTTGAACTTCTTACTGTTTCTATGTTCCACAGGGTCTTCATAAATATTTCTCCAAAATGTGTCTATTTCTTGTTTTGTTTTCTTTTTTTGGGGGGGGGGGTGTTTCTATTCTTTTTGCCTTGTTTTCCAGTTTGCAAAAAATCTTTTTTGGGTTATTAGTGAATTGCTTCTAGGTGTGTTCTAGGCTAATGGCCCAGGAGCCTTTGCAAGCCTAGCCCATAGGATTAACCTGGCATTGTGCCACCTGACCTTAGTTCCCAGTCCCTCTGTCGAGTAGAGCCACTGCAGTGATCCCCGGGGTGAATTTTATATTTCCCATCCACTTATCAAGATTTCTCTTAAAGAGGGCCAGTGAGGTGCTCTGTTTGACATGTATGGGAAGTCTTTTCCATAGCATGGGCAGTCTCTGTGTTATGACCCTGTTCCTCCAGCACATTCTGTTGATTGTGATAAGGAGGTTGAGGTCTCTGGAGTGTGTAGTGTGGAGGGATTTGGATTTCTTTAGATGTAGCATTTCTATCAGAGCTGGGTCAGACATGGCTTTGTAAGTCAAGTGGAGATTGCCTCTATGTAGGTGATATGAGACAGAGAATAGTTGGAGTTTTCTGAGTCTGTCCATATAGGACAAGTGTTTAAGGCCTAAGATCCTCTTTGTGAGGTACATTTGCAGCCTGTCCAGTTGTTGCAGGTGTCTAGTGAGGTACATACCAAATGGGGCATTGTACTTGATGCAAAACCCTTAGTAATGAGATGTACCACATAGAAGGACATTCTGACCACAGTGGCTATGAAGTGGTCAAAAGAGAGGTTGCTGTCAACCTATGTTCCCAGATCTCTCATAACACTTTCTGTGTTCAGTGGACTACCATCAATGTGGTAATTTATGGGAGATGGGTTTTTCCCAGAGGGGATGACAACACATTTTTTGGCATTGAGCTTAAGGCCATGGTTCTGACACCAGTCATTGGTCTCAGTGAGACCTTTCTGCAGGATGTCAACATCACTTGGGGAGTTAATAATAGCTCCCAACTTGCAATCATCTGTGAACTTTGTCAGCCAGAGTGCCTTTGTGTTGGCCGGAACTTCAGAGAAGTAGATACTAAATAGGAGAGGACCCAGGACCAAACCCTGTGGGACTCCACTCGTGACTGGTTGGCAGTCTGACTTGGAGTCAGCTACTTTCACACTGTGGGTTCTGTCTGTGAGCCAGTTTGAAACCCACCTGGTGATATAGGGGTTGATGCCTAGCTTAGTGAGTTTTTCTATGATTCCTGAGTGGGGAATGGTATCAAAGGCCTTGGCCAGATCAAGGTAAGCTGTATGAACCACCTTGCCTTCATCTTCAGCTCTGGTGACTGACTCAAAGAAGATGACCAAGTTGAGCAGCCATGATCTAGTCTTCACAAAGCCAAACTGTGTGGGATTCAGAGTTTGGAGATTCCCTATATCCTTGTTTATTAGGTCCATGATGATGATGCGCTCCATAGCTTTGCATATCAGATTCGTCAGGCTAATGGGGCGATAGTTCCCAGAGTCTGTAGTCGCTCCTCCTTTGTGGAGAGGGATGACTGTAGCAGTGCTCCATTTGATGGGGGCAAAGCCTGAGGTGAGGCTGTGACTGAACAGGGCACACAGGTGAGGTGCCAGTTCACTCTGTAGTTCTTGTAGAACACAGCCAGGGATATTGTCAGGTCCCATAGAAGCTGTATTCTTGGCCTTGGACAGTTTTTTTTAACCTGTACAGTAGTAATAATGGGTGCCTGGCAATCAAATTGTGATTGGTCCTTTGGGGGGGAGGGGTAAAGTTGGCACTGAATCCGTCGGCCAGTATAAAGGCAATATCTGTTGGCTCGGTATAGGAGATACCATTGTGCAGTAGCTCAGAGCAAATCTGGGTATTCCTGTGGAGATTCTTTACGAAACTATAGAAGGCCTTGTGGTTGTCTTTACTATCTGCTTCAATTTTGTTTTCATAGCTAGCTTTAGAGGATTTGATGAGGGATTTCAACTTTTTGTTGAGGCTGTTAAGGGAGTTTTTCCAGTCTTGGGACTTCACCTTATTCCACATCAGTTTCCTCCTTCTGTTGTAGAGTATGTTTATAGCAGGGGCCCACCAGATTGGCTTCATTTTTTTGGAGAAGAGCATCTTGGTTCTATTGGGTATGGTGAGATCCATGCATTTGTGTATGTGTTCGTACAGTGCATTGGTGTATGATTCAGCGGTCATGCAACTATTCCCCATTTGCATGGGTGCCGTGAAGTCAGCCACCTCTGTTTTTAGGAGCCAAAAGTTAGTTTGGAGAAGGTTTCCATGGTGGTTACCTTTGCAGAATGGGGGGAGGGATGTGGCTTTCCAAGGTGATTAGTTTGTAGTCGGATCTAACCAGGGAGGAGTTGACTATTGATGTAGAGCAACGGTTGCCCATGTTAGTAATGACCAGGTCAAGGATGGTGCTATCTCTAGTGGGGGTAAGAATGAGCTGGTCCCTGGGATTGGAATTAATGAATTCCAGGAAACGTTGGGCAAGTGTATTGGTACATGAGTAGTTTTCCCAGTTAATGGAGGGGTAGTTGAAGTTGCCCAGTATGAGAGTGTTAGGTTGGACCCTAATATTCTTCAGGGTGCTTATGAATGTGGAGTATGAGTCTTGGGACATGGTTGGGGACCTATAGCAGGCTTTGACCTGTATTGCTGTCTTACCTAATGTTAGCTGCACCTGAAGTATCTCTGATGCGTTATGTTGGGCCACCAGTCTGAAGGCGTGTGCATCCTTTATGAATATGGAAACACTACCACCTTTGGAGCTTTGGTCCAAGTTCTGAGGCCGAAAGGTGTGGAATGAATTATAGCCTGGTAGTGTAGGGGTGCTTTCTGCTGCCTTGAACCAGGTCTCTGTTACAGCCCAAATGTCGATGTTCTCCATTTTAAGGAGTGCTTCGAGTGAGTGCATCTTGAGATTTAGACTTCTAGTGTTAAGCAGCATGACCCTCAGATTGCATTTGTTTGTAGCTGTTACAGTGGTAATTTGGTCTTTGGAACACTGCCTAAAAAAAGCACTATAGGGGTGGAAAGAGCCTTGCCAGTATCCAGAAGTCCAGGGTGACAGATGCAGGTCATCTCTGGCAAAGCCTCGAGGTCTGTCAGTCATGTCATCCCATGTAGACAGATACTGGATCCGCCATAGAATGACACCGGAAACTTAGCCAATTGCTGAAATCAATCATTTTCTGCTTGTACTGTGGCATCATTCTGGGTGATTGTAGGATGCTGCTCAGGGCTAGGGTCATACCCACCTGGGCTACATAATCCAAGAGCTCCTCCATGTCTCTTTTCATGTAGTCCAGGGAGGTATGTCTCAGGTCATTCACACCCACATGTACAGTGACAGTCATATTTGTAGCTGTTGTTGAGGGACCTGAATCAATGTGTTATGTGGCAGATCCTGGCACCTGACAGGCAGCTGACTGTTAATTTCTCCTTATTCAACCTAGTGAGTGGAATATCAGTGTGCCTCACTATGGAGTCACCTATAACTAGTGTGTTGGGAATGCTGTTTTGCCTTAGGGGCTTTGGTTGAGTGGCACACTGTTTAGGAGAGTTATGTGTCTCGTGATTAGTGTTGTGTTGTGGTGGTCGAGTGTGTTTCTGCCTTGGAAGCCTCTGCTGTTTGGGTAGATTTTCATTGAGAGCCGCGGTGAAGGAGGATGTGTGGTTTGTTTTTTATGTGAAGGCAATGCTGGTGTGTGTTCTGGAGGGCTATGTGTTCCATGTGGTGTGGTGCAAGTGTTGACCTCCTCTTGACCAGATATTCCGGTCTTGGCTGAAGAGCGTGTGACTTCCAATTTAGATGTATAAGTGCATCTCTCGTAAGTCTGAGTGTTGGGAGGTAAGAGTAGAGGGTTGTCTGTGTACATGAGGCAGTTGCTGCATTGCCTCAGGATGTCCAAGTTCACCAGATTAATAAAAGAAAGCAGAGGGAACTGACCTTTAGACATGCCTGGAGGGGTGGGTATTAATAATAAGTACTGGAGCTGTTTCCTTGTAGAACGTTTAGTGCTGGTAGCACTTTTGGGTGCTACAATAATTGCTACAAGAAGTCTGGTAAAGTGCTAGACTAATAAGCTGGTAAAAGTGTAGGAGAGGAGAGAACTAGCAGATCTAAGGGAAAAATTGAAGAGCAGACTTTGGCACCGCTCAGAAGCTTACAAACAGTCCTGGATACAACAAATCTGTATCTGAACTAGACTAGTTACAGGAAAGGAAGGAAACAAGTGCAAAAGTGGGCTTTTAAACCAGAAAGTAAAAAGAGATGGAAAAACTGTCCAAACGGCCAATAAACTACAATTTCTGGCCAGAAACCACTCCTCTTGTGGTAGATAGGCTACTTAGTGCTTACCACTCCCACTGATAAGCTAGAAGACTTCCCTCCAATACAGAAAGGCTTGGGTGTCTCAGAAGCCTACAAACAGTCCTGGAAACACCAAATCTGTATCTCGACTAGACTAGCTACAGGAAAAGCGGGAAAAGTGCAAACGCAGGCTTTTAGACCGGAAATTTGAAAGAGATGGAAAAACTGCCCAAACGGCCAATAAACTACAATTTCTGGGCTAGAAACCACTCCTCTTGTGGTAAATAGGCTACCTAGTGCTTACCACTCCCACTGTTCTTTTACACATTTCATTTATATTTATCTACATATCTTCTAAGGTTTTCTGCTTGTCCTGGTATTTTTAGTTTACTATTTGCAGTACTGTATGATAGATCCTGGACTGTTTTGATACTGTGCTTTGCTCTTACCACAGCTATCTTTCTAAGTATTTTTGTTGATCTGTTCTGTTTCCTTTATTCTTCTAACAGTGACACTTCTTGCCTTAATTGCTTTATACTTTTCTCTATTTGATGCTTCCATGATGGCATTTGATTTCTTCACTTCCTTTCCCTTATTACTCTGTATTTTTGTGGTAAGACTTATTTTTTATTAATTTAGCTGCACAGTTGTTGTTCTTCTTCTTCTTTCGGCTTTTCCCGCTTAGGGGTTGCCACAGCGGAACTACGGTTCACTAATGATTGGCAGTAGATCTTTTTACAGGTGCCAAGGTGCCAGCTCGACACCCAACCTTCAGCGAAGGCTTGCCCATTTTTCGCATGTCTTTTGAATGCCATTCGACCGCGGGGAGGACATGCAGACTCACACAGAAGGCGCTCCAATATATCCTATTAACTTCTGTTATATCACACGAACTTCATTTAATAGGTTTGTTTACTGTGTTCATCTGTTTTATCAAACTTCTAACATTTTGAGTCTTATTTACTTTCTGTAACCCATTCTTTCATCTATCTTAATATGTCTCTCCATCCCTATTAAATCAAGTAGCTCCTCCCTTAGATAATTTTCTTCTAAACTGAGAGCACATTCTTTGCTGTCCATTTCCTGATGGCATTCTACAGAAAGTTCCAGAACATCTTCCTGTGACATATACTCTTCAGACGCATCCTGTATCATCTGCTGTTCCTTCATATGTGACTTAATTGGCACATCACTCCACAACATTACCTGCATCAGGATTGCCACTGTTTCCTGCTCCTGTCCTTGCTGTGAAACTCCAAACGAGCTTCTGTACCAGCTTCCTACTGAAGGCTCCAGAGAATCATCGTGTGGCAAGTCATCACATTCCTCCCGCTCCACCTGTTTCTCCTTAGTTTGAGAACTCATTGTTCCATCATGCTGTTACATTACCTGTGTTGGATTTTCCACACTAAATCCTTCGCTTTGCAGGCAATCTATAACTGCAGTTTCTATTTGTTTAATGTCTGCATTACTAATCCTCTTTTCTACTTCCCCCTTGTCGCTCGCCAGGTCAGGATAAAACAAGCGAGCATCGTGGGTTCTTGTTCAAGCAGACTTATTGTATGCAAACACATCGTAGATGAGGTTAAGTAACTTTAACTTATAAACAAACTAGCTATCACACACATGGATGTTAACATTCTGGCTGCACCTTCAAAATGGCACTGAAGTTAACACGTGCTTGGTATTTATATGCACATACAGATCTTGGAAATGCTTCTTAAAGGTACAACACACCTGTCATTCTACATCCTCCCCTCTTTGAGAAAATAAGTTAGGCATTGTCACTGATAGTAATGAATATGCACTTTACATAGAAATGATTTCCATCATGCAATTATACAAAACTAGATACATATATACAACTATGCCCAAGTTGCTGTGTAGTTCACACTAGGCTTTGAAATCCGACCATATCATTTGACATAACATTTGGGATCTGGTTTAGCAACTGGGATTGTCTAAATTGGCTGTTCAATCTTAGGAACACTGGAATCATCTGCTGGAACAGTATCAGGAGTCAAGACATGTTCTGGAACAGGAATATCATCTGGATTGCTCTGAGAGTTAGAGCCTTTATCACAGATATGATGCTGCAATATCAGTTCTGCTACAGGAAGAAGATGTCTGCGATTTCTCCTGTACTCCACACCCTTGGATTTAACAAAATAGGATCTCTGCACAAATACTTGTTACTTGATCAATCCAGTCAAAACCTTTCACTCTTTGTATCCTCACTGTCTCTCCTTTTTTCAATGGACAAACAAAAATCTGCAATACTTGTCCTAGCTGGACATTTGGAAAGGCAGCTTTCTAGATAACTGGGTTTGATGGATTGGTTGTTCTTAGCTTTAGGCCTCAATAAACTAAAACTGATAGGAAATGTTTTTCTGGTTTGACTAGATAGAAGTCTCCGAGCAGGTAATCCAAGTATATCGTCACAGCGTATGTTTCTAAGATTGAGTAAATTCAAAAAAACATTGGTATTATCTCTCTTTGACCTTTCAAGTAATTGCTTTGCACAATGTACTGCATGTTCAACAAGCCCATTCAATTAGGGATACTCTGGACTACTAGTAACATGTACTAAGTCCCATTCTTTGGCAAATTTCTGAACAATTGACTGGTGAATTGCATACTATTGTCAGAGAATAATTTCTGTGGACTGCCGTGGACTGAGAAATTGCATTTCAACTTAGTAATGACTGTAGTAGAAGCTAAATTAGGTAGTAGATCAGTCTTGAACCAATTCAAATAAGAGTCTACCAGTGCTAAGTAATGTTGATTGTTCCACTCGAATATATCAGTAGCTACAATTGACCAAGGTAGATCGGGAATTTGACTTAGCTGAAATGGCTCTCTTTGTAAATGCGCTTTAGTACTATTACTTACTGAACAGGGAGAAAGTACTCAATCAATGTCTTTCGCTAGAGAAGTCCAAAATACTAGTCCTCTCACTCTTCTGCCCAGGTGACCACGATGCAAAATCTGGACATATTCTTGTTGTAAGGAAGCAGGAACAACAATTTTAAGACCTTTGAAAATAATGCCATCTTCTATCAACAACTCATCTCTGTAAGGAAAATAAGGTTGCACTTCAGGTGGTGCACTGGATTGCTTTGATGGCCATTCAACACTAATATAGTAACTGAGCTTCTGCAAAACTGGATCAGTCATTGTATGATCTCACAGCTTATCAAGTCTTGTGATAGGAAAATTATGCACTTCCATGACATCAAAGTCAAAATTTTCTGCGTGGAGCTATTCCGTTGTATTTCTAGGCACTCTGGATAAGGTATCAGCCAGATAAAGAAGTTTGCCTTTTATATCGACCATTTTGAAGTTGTACTTTTACAATTTAAACATAATTTTTTGCAATCTTGATGGAGTTGAATGCATAGGCTTCTTTAAAATAGCAACTAAAGGTTGATGATCAGTTTCAATCTGGATATCTCAACCATAGATATAATCATGAAACCTGGAACATGCAAACACTATTATCAAAAGTTCTTTCTCGGTTTGAGCATATTGCATCTCCATCTGGGTAAGTATTCTAGATGCATATGCTACTGGCTTGCCTTCATGAAAAATAATTACACCTAAACCAAATTTTGAAGCATCACAGGAGAGAGCTACTGGTTTGTTGACATCATAGTATCTTAATGTTGGTGGGGTAGCAATTTTCTGCTTAAGAACTTCAAATGCTCTTTGGTGCTGGTCTAGCCATGACCGAGTAACATTTTTACATGTGAGCTCTCCCAAAGGTGCTGACAACTCACCGAAGTCTGGTATATACTTGCCTAAGTAATTGATCATACCAAGAAAACATTGTAGAACTTGCACATTATCTGGTGCTGGCATTTCAAGAATGGCTGCTTGCTTGGACGGGTCTGGTCTCAAGCCTATACTTGTAAACAAATGACCTACATATGTAACTTCTGGTAGTCTGAATTTTCACTTCAGAGGATCGAGCTTTAAGTTCACTTAATGTGCGCTGTTTAGAACTCTCTTAAGATTTCTGTCATGCTCTGCCTTACCATTGCCTCCAAAAAATATATCGTCTACTATTATGGCACAAGGATAACCCAAAAGAATTTCCTCCATTTCACAGTGAAAGACTTCACTTGAAGAATGTATTCCAAATGGGATTCTGAGGAATCTATATCTTCCAAATGGGGTAACGAATGTAGTCAGTAATGAAGACTTGTGATCAAGCATAAGTTTGCCAAAACGAACTCTTTGCATCTAAAACAGAAAAAACAGTGGCATTTGGTATTAGGGTTGTGACTACTTCGACTGCATAGGATGATGCGGTCTCTTCACTGCTTTGTTCAAATCTCTTGGGTCGATGCATATTCTGATTTCATCTGAGCCTTTTTTTATGAGCTGCTACCATGGATGACCCATTCGGTAGGTTCTGTAACTGGACAAATTACACCTTGTTGCACCATTTTGTCCAGCTGAGCTTTGACCATATGCTGCATAGCTATCAGAACTCTTCTTAATGGTCTGACCACAGGATTGATTTCTGGGTCTAATTTCATGGAATACACAACTGGAAGTTTGCCCAATCTGTCATAGAAAACATCAGCATACTCCAAAAAAATAGTATTGGTGAAGCTAAAACTAGGACATGTGCTTATCTGATGAACTTCTTTTGGAAAAGTGTTAGAAAAATATGTGCTTAGACATATATAAACTGTTAGAAAAATATGTGCTTAGACATATATAAACTGTTAGGAAAATGTGTGCTTAGACATATATAAACTATTAGAAGAATATGTACTCAAACATATATGTAGTGCAAAGTTTGAAAACAGTATAATATGTAATGCATTTAATTCTATTTTACTAGAATGACTGTAGAAATAATCTTGCATGAAGTTATTTGAAGCTTAGCTGTAGTGTAGTTAAAACTCTGACCCTGACAGTAGCTAGCTCAGCAGGCTTATGTCTTTCAGCATTATTATCTGCAGGGTCAGAAAGAAATGAATATGTATGCATGTGTATCTTTCTTCCTTCCACCGAGAAGAATGGCCTTGTGAGCACTATCAGAGATAACATCCAGCTGGTGGACAGAGAGACAAAGAAATGTATTAAGAAGACATTCATCCATTGTATTCGAACTAATCCAAGAGCCTTGAATTAGTTACATCCACGGAAAGACATTGTAACTGACCAGGTGCCTTACAAGGCTGTAATATTCTCATGGGAAAACTTTTTGAAAAAGCATTACATCAGCGTTTTCTTATGGACTATAGTGATGTAAAGGCCCTGTGACTGACCACGTCAGTAAGGTGGGCAAAAGCTGATTGTAAATGGTATATAATTGAAGGTATTTCCTGAATGTAATTAGTCAAAATTCTGTACATGTTATGTATGGTTTTTTGCCTCCTAATGTACATTAGATAAATGTTATTTTGAACCTCGAGCCTACTGTCTTACTGACTGTTATTTTGAAATGCCTAATGATTTTTACAGTCTGATTTTAACAATTTATTTAACATTTTGGTCCTTCGAGCCGGATTTCCCTTGGTAAGCTGCAGGTCAGAGTACATAGGTGGTACTGAAAACTGCGCAGGAGAAGTTGCCAGAATGGTCCTTCTCGAGTGAAAAAGACCTCCGACTGAATTGTTGTATGTAAAGAGGCTGTCCACTTTCTGATCTGTGGCCGAAAAGCGGAAAACTGGATCCTAAGAAGAACAGCAGTAAGCGGGAGGCTCAGGTAAGGAGAATTTCCCTCTTTGTCTTTGTTTTAGATCAGGGACCAGGTTACACTGTGCTATTGCTAAGGTTTGTGATAGCAGGGAGAGAGATAGTCGAAGTATTGTATCTTGAGTCATAGATCAGGGAATAACAAAGCAAAGTAAACAGTCATTCTAGACACTACTGTGGATATAGGGAAATAAGATACCACGTGGTACAAGAGAAGGGTTACGTAACAGTCTTTTTAAGACATGGGAAATCAGTGCACTAAGGGGTCGCGAGATCCGCCCCTAACAGATGACGCGAAGTATATGCAATTGCAAAGAGCAGATAATGTGAGATATTTTGCAAAATGGGTCAATAAATATGAATTTGACGGTAAATTAGATAAAATATCACTAGTGAAACTTTTGAAGCAGTTAAAATCTGACGCAGAAGGTCAGGCGAAAAAACAACGACAGTTGGGTGTTCCTCAAGCACATAGGTGGATTGAGGAAGTGAACCGAAGGGAACAGAAGATTAAAAATGCGAAAGCATTATTTTTAGACAAGGAAGATAATAATACAGTAGTAGCAACGGCCCCTCCCCCACCACCTCCTCCGATACCTTATTCAGAATATGAAGCGGGAGGGCGGGCTGGACCCCCCCCCACGTTATCCTGAGACAACAGGGGTATTAAAACAACCATTTGTAAGAGAACCTGTTGAAACTAGATCCCGAACACGTAAAACACTTAGAGATGCTCAACTAAGTAGAGATTCATTTGATGAGAGTGAGGAAATCTGTCCATTAATTGAAGTACCAAACCCACAGGCAGGACAGGAAGGCCAGGACTCAACTCTCTTAGTATATAGACCATGGACACCGGAGGATATCCGGAAAGCTACAGAGGGAATTCCCCATCCAAAAATTAACTTTGAAAAGTTTATACAAGATTTACAGGGTATGAGATTGAGTTACCACTTAAATGGGGAAGAGGTAGAAAAGGTAATTAGACAAATTATAGGTCCGGACTGGCACATGGTTTGCGGCGTCTGGAATGCTTGTGACGCGCAACTTAGACCACTCCTACATAGTGACGCAGAGCTAGATACTAGGTTGAAGGGTCTTACAGACCGAATTACTGAAAAATGGAAACCTAGAGCAGATTGGACTTGTATTAACCAATGCATACAACAAGATAATGAAACAGTGGATGCATACTATGGTAGATTATTAGAATGTTTCAATAACCATAGTGGTATGATTATTCCTGAAAATCAGAAAAATGATAGCCCATATGAACAACAATTGAAAAATGCATTTTTAAAAGGTTGCATTGCCCCTATCAGTAGCTTCATCACGAAGCATATGATAGATCATCGAACGAGTAGGCTTCAAGCCTTACTAGAGTATGCTAGGCATGCTGAAAGACATTTTAACAGCAAAAAGAAAAAGAAGACGCAGGTCTTCACAGCTGAAGACGGAGCAGAAGTCTTTGTAGTACAGTCAGGTAAAAAGGGTAAGCGAAATACTCAGGGCAACAAACGCTCTGACAGAGACCCAGAGGTCTATGAGGATAGGAAAAAAAGAGGCGAGTGCTTTAACTGCGGGAAGAAAGGACATTTAGCAAGGGATTGCAGGAACAAACCACCTGCAGAAAAAAAGGATAAAAATGATGAGGATTGACTATATGACAGTCGTACTGTTCAACAGTCATCAGGAGAGACTAATGGGCAGGGAGATAATGTAAATATAATAGAAGAAATAGATGAAATGCAAACGGATGTAGAAGCTGGGGAAAGTGAAGTTTTGGATTTGGCCTTGTTGAGCTTGGAGCTCTATTTAGCAGACACAAAACCGGAAGTTACACTTCTGGTGGAGGGGAGAGAAGTCAAATTTTTGTGTGATTCAGGGGCATCACGAACTTTGATACATCCTTCAAAGTTACCGGAGCACTCTGAATCACCTGACTACATATTAGTGAAAGCAGCAAACGGACAGCTATACAGGGAACCACTTTCCCATGATATAGCAATAACTGACCCTGTCTCGGGTATGACCCAGAGAAGTAAAATAGTACTTTCTGCAAAATGTCCAATGAATTTATTGGGAAGAGATCTTATGCAGCTTTTTGGCATAGCAGTAGTTCCTACCATGAAGGGTATGGAGGCACAGAGACAAATGGATGCTTTTGTAGTGCGATCGGAGGGTGAAGCCTATTATTGGTACAGCCAGGACCTGGTTACAACCGGTCCAGGGGCGGTGACCAAAGAACTGATGAACGTAGCCATCAGTAAGGTGCCCTCCCTCGATTTTGATCAGCAACATTTGTTACATTGTACTCTGTACTATTGTAGCACACCAGGGCCTGATAAGGAATATGAACAAAAGTTGTTCAGAAATCCTGCGAATAGATTAGTATTACGGACTTTGTATTGGGATACTGAGGGTAATAGTGTGGTGAGTTGTTCATTACCTCAGGAATTCATGGAACTGTATAAATCCAACAAACTACCGCATGTCAGTTTAACCAAAGGCAAAAATGTTAGGTGGGTAGATCTGGGTGACAAAGTGACAAGATGGGAGAAACAAACCGACTCAGAATTGTCGGAGCAAGGAGTACAGAAGCAGAAATTAAATTGGCTAACGCAGGCACGCCCAGCTGTACACTTACAGCAGAGTGAGGACAGCTGATTGGCGTTCTTGTTAGAAGAAGAAGAAAAAGCCTTGGGTGATATACCAAGCACTCTTTGGTCAACAGGGAAATCAGATGTAGGGCTTATTCGGACAGCGGGTCCAGTAACTATTACACCAAAATCAGCATTTAGACCACAAAAAAGACAATATCCTTTGAGGAAGGATGCAGAGCAGGGAATCAAACCTATAATAATGGCATTACTTAAGGAAGGGATACTGGTAGAATCTTTGGATTCACCATGTAATACTCCTCTGTTTCCTGTTAAAAAAGCAAACGGGGAATGGCGGATGGTACAAGATTTACAAGCCGTGAATGATGCGGTAATACCTAGGGCACCTACGGTGCCAGACCCACATACTTTATTAAATGATTTGAAGCCACAACAGAAGTATTTCACTGTGGTAGACATAAGCAATGCTTTCTTTTCAATACCTATACACCCTGATAGTCAATATTGGTTTGCGTTTACATTTCAGGGTAAAAGGTATACATATACCGACTACCACAGGGATATAGCGAAAGTCCAACAATATTCGCACAAGAGATGGCTAGCAACCTGGCAGG
The DNA here is from genome assembly GCF_019279795.1 of Protopterus annectens. Classification (NCBI taxonomy): domain Eukaryota; kingdom Metazoa; phylum Chordata; order Ceratodontiformes; family Protopteridae; genus Protopterus; species Protopterus annectens. The sequence goes on along the minus strand of NC_056729.1, from coordinate 1,707,436,149 downwards.
ATTTACTCCACCAGGGGGCAGTCAAGTATTACTTTATGTAGATGACATCTTGCTTGCAGCCCCTACCCAGCAGCAATGTAGGGAAGACACAATAGCATTGTTGAAGTTTTTGGCAGAACAAGGGCACAAAGTAAACAAGCACAAATTGCAACTTTGGAGAAAGCAGGTTAAGTACCTGGGATATGTGATATCCAAGGAGGGTAGAACATTAGATGAAGCTAGAAAATCAGCGATTTTGCAAGCACCTAAACCAACTACCAAAAAGGAAATGATGTCCTTTCTGGGAACGACTAATTTTTGTCGAAGTTGGATACCGAATTATGCTTTGGAGATAGCTCCATTGGCTGATTTAATATTTAAAACACCAATGGCAGCACAAGAGATACTACATTGGACATCGGAAGCAGAAACAGCTTTTTGCAGACTAAAACAATTGATAGTTTCATCATTAGTTTTAGGACTTCCGAATTACCATAAGAGATTTTTTCAGACCGTGGATTGTAGGCAGGGATATATGACGTCAGTATTGACGCAACAGCATGGCAGTAAGCAACGCCCCATAGCTTACTATTCATCGCAGTTAGATCCGGTGGCACGGTCATTGCCACATTGTGTACAGGCAGTTGTCGCAGCTGCTATGGCAGTACAGGCTTCGGCCTCAGTGGTGTTGTTTCACCCTCTCACTTTGAGAGTGCCTCATGCAGTTGCGATAATTTTACTGCAAGAAAAAATAGCATTTTTATCTCCTGCTAGACATCTTTCTTGTATGACCATACTATTGAGCCAACCTCATATGATAATTGAATGATGCACAACATTAAATCCATCAACGTTGCTTCCGACTCCTGTGGATGGCACACCACACAGTTGCCTACAGGAAATGGAACAAATAACTTTACCTAGACAAGATCTCACTGATGTGCCTTTAGCTGATGCAGAGGTGACATTTTATGTAGACGGATCATGTAGAAGGGGTCCTACAGGAAAGAACCTAGTGGGTTATGCAGTAGTAACAGATGTTGAAACTGTAGAAGCACAACCCCTGCAGCATAACCTGTCTGCTCAAGCAGCAGAATTGATAGCTTTAACACGTGCCTGCACTTTAGCGAAAGACAGATGTGTAAACATATATACTGATAGTCAGTATGCTTTCTCTACAGTGCATGTTTTTGCGCAACAGTGGAAGAATAGGGGAATGATAACATCCACTGGCAAACCGATTAACCATGCGCAATTGATTTTGAATCTGTTAGATTCCATTCAGTTACCTACTAAAGTAGCTATTTGTAAATGTGCAGCTCATACTAAACAACAGGATAAGATTTCAAAAGGAAATGCTCGGGCTGATGCAGCTGCAAAGCAAGCTGCCTCAGACCCAGAGACTTTGTTTTCAAATGAGGAATTACAACCTTCTGAGACTTTAGATCTAGAAATGTTGAAAACAATGCAGACATTAACTACAAAAGCAGAGAAGCAGAAATGGGTTAGACGAGGAGCAATTCTTGAAGAAGGACTGTACATCTCCAAAGAAAAGAAGCCAATATTACCATCTAATTTATTTAGATATGCGGCCTTGTTGAGCCATGGGCAGAGCCATGTCTCAACAGGGGGGATGGTACAGTTAGTTAACAGAACATTCCAAACATATGGATTTACAAACTACACACAAAAATTTTGTGCAGCATGTCATATTTGTAGTAAACATCATGCACAGGGAGCATTCAAACCGAAGCGAGGGAGTTTCCCTACACCACCATACCCGTTCCATACTATTTGTATGGATTTTATAAAACTGAATAAATGTGAAGGAAAGAAATACTGTTTAGTGATCATAGATATGTTTTCAAAATGGGTAGAAGCTTTTCCGACTAGGAATCCGGATGCAGCAACAGTGGCAAAAGCCTTAGTAAAGGAAATTATTCCTAGATTTGGCATACCGGAGAAAATTTATAGTGATAATGGAACACATTTTGTTAATCAGACAATCCAGCAACTTGGGAGATTCTTTGGGATTTCTTTGAAGAACCATTGTGCTTATCACCCCCAGTCAGCAGGACTGGTGGAGAGGTACAATGGGATTTTAAAAAATAAGTTAAGAAAATTGATGAGTGAGACTCAAAAGAATTGGATTTGCTGTCTACCTTTAGCACTGCTGAGCATGAGAACAGTTCCAAATGTAAAGGGTCTGACCCCCTTTGAAGTAGTATTCGGAAGAGCATATTATGTGCCACAGTGGAAAGCCCTCATGCCTGCAGAGCTGGAGGCCGATAGCTCATTAGCTAGTTATATGAAAAGATTGTTAACAAATAAGACTGTTTTGCAGTTGAACTCTTTTCCAGACAAAGAAGAAACAAAACCGGAAGCCGTGCTGACCCCGGGGTCCTGGATTTGGCTGAAGGTTATTAAAAGGAAGAATTGGACAAGTCCGAGGTGGGAAGGTCCGTACCAGGTACTGTTGGCAACGCCTACTGCAGTAAAAGTTGCTGAGAGATCATCCTGGGTTCATCTGACGCACTGTAAACCGCTCAAGGAGTTTAAGTTAGACAAACATTTTGTAGCTGATATACCACAGAAACAGGATGGCCAGGGGCAGAGTGTATAGAAATGCAAAACAACCCCAAAGACATTGGTTCACTGGCCTACTGATCATACACCTATTCACCATGCTTGTGGTGACTTTTTTGTTGTTATGGTTTTTCTTGCATATAACTACACAAGTGAAACTGATGAAACGTGATGAACTGGCCATAGATTGGCATCCAAACTTTAACACGTACCTAGCCATGAAACGTGTATATGTAGAGACTATGAACGTTTCAAACTGCTGGGTTTGTACTGCTATACCTACAGCATATGGAGGACTTTTGATGTCTGCTGTCCCCTTGGGGATAAATGAGACTTGGGAGAATTTATTATTCGACACAGGTACTGTGAGATCACAGGACAAAGTGGCATTGTATTTACCTGTTACACAAAGAGGAATTGTTTGTTTTTATAAAAATGATACACTCCAAGTTGGTTGGAGTAATTGTAACATAACTGTGTCTTACAAATGTTATATAAAAGCTAAAGACCAAAGTACTAGTTGTAGCACGAATTACGATTCGTATTTGAGCTTGATGAAAACAACGTTAAGAGATGTGCAGAAAAATCCTGAAATGTATAAACAGTTATCTGTTATAGACAGGAAAATGTTTCATTCAGAGTTAACCCGCATCAGTACTAAAGTAGAAAATTGTTATTTTGTTTGTGGGAAAAAAGCATATAAATGGTTACCTGAGAATTGGTCCGGCAGTTGTTTTTTGGGTTATCTGGTTCCAGCCATAAGACATACTGCAGAATTGCCTCTGGGTAAGATACGCAATGTGAGAGATGTAGTTCAACAAACTGGGAACACGGTCAAGAAACCTACTAATCCAGTGGGTAAGATTGAAGCAAGCTGGAAAGACCAGTCGTCTGTGAAAGATAAAGAAAAATTGACTCATATGGACTTGAGTGACAGTGTCATATCCTGGGCTGGAATATTCCCAGCCTATGGAGCAGTCAAATCGATTTGGGAACTGAGGAAATTGTCAAAACTTCTCGAAGTGATGAGCAATGCGACTTTTTCCGCTCTCGAACTTGTAACTGATGAACTGAATGCAATGAGAACTGTTGTACTACAAAATCGAATGGCTCTTGACTTCACCCTAGCGGCGAGAGGTGGTACGTGCGCGCTTATCAAAGAAGAATGCTGTGCGTATATTCCAGACAACAGACATGAAATAAATGATCACCTAGAGGTAATACAGCAGGTATCAGCTATGGCGGAACCAGGCCCAAACCCACTGACGAACTTTTTCCAGAATCTATTTGGGGGGTGGGGTTCAATCCTAATGAATATTTTGATTGCTATTTGTGTGGTTTTGCTCATAATTGGAGCATGTGTCTGCTGCGGGATACCCTGTGTGAAAAGATTAGTTAGAGATTTTGTTGACATATCAGTAACTGAGACTATGTACCAGGACATGGAATTGAATCTGTTGATACCAAGTGAAAGCCTATCTGAAATATAAAACAAATGACTTGCTTAGCTGAAAGTCCTTAGAAAGGAAAAGGCTAAGAAATGAAATGATATTGTTTATGTTTCTAATAGAATGAAATGCATTAACAGGAGGGAGAATGTTAGAAAAATATGTGCTTAGACATATATAAACTGTTAGAAAAATATGTGCTTAGACATATATAAACTGTTAGAAAAATATGTGCTTAGACATATATAAACTGTTAGGAAAATGTGTGCTTAGACATATATAAACTATTAGAAGAATATGTACTCAAACATATATGTAGTGCAAAGTTTGAAAACAGTATAATATGTAATGCATTTAATTCTATTTTACTAGAATGACTGTAGAAATAATCTTGCATGAAGTTATTTGAAGCATAGCTGTAGTGTAGTTAAAACTCTGACCCTGACAGTAGCTAGCTCAGCAGGCTTATGTCTTTCAGCATTATTATCTGCAGGGTCAGAAAGAAATGAATATGTATGCATGTGTATCTTTCTTCCTTCCACCGAGAAGAAAGGCCTTGTGAGCACTATCAGAGATAACATCCAGCTGGTGGACAGAGAGACAAAGAAATGTATTAAGAAGACATTCATCCATTGTATTCGAACTAATCCAAGAGCCTTGAATTAGTTACATCCACGGAAAGACATTGTAACTGACCAGGTGCCTTACAAGGCTGTAATATTCTCATGGGAAAACTTTTTGAAAAAGCATTACATCAGCGTTTTCTTATGGACTATAGTGATGTAAAGGCCCTGTGACTGACCACGTCAGTAAGGTGGGCAAAAGCTGATTGTAAATGGTATATAATTGAAGGTATTTCCTGAATGTAATTAGTCAAAATTCTGTACATGTTATGTATGTTTTTTTGCCTCCTAATGTACATTAGATAAATGTTATTTTGAACCTCGAGCCTACTGTCTTACTGACTGTTATTTTGAAATGTCTAATGATTTTTACAGTCTGATTTTAACAATTTATTTAACAAAAAGAAAGCTGATTCATTTTTAAACTGTCTCTGAGACCCAATAATGACTGCACAGGTCTTTGAACAGGTCTTCGAACCACATAGAACAATTGGCTATAACAGCTATTAGCCACATAACATGAAAGCACTACTGAGCCTTAGTTTGAATTTCTTGACCTCCATACGTTAAAAGCTTTGCACAACTAGTCACATTTAGTTGTTCACCAGCTTTGACCCTGTCAAAAGTATCTGCGGACATGACATTGCACTTTGAACCAGTGTCTACTTTAAGCTAGGTGGATTTACCATTGATCCAGACAGTACAAAACATTGCATTTCTTGCCAATAAATCTACTGCATCAATCTTTTCACCAATTACTGACACACCATCTGCATAGAAAGCAGACTGGTGATTAACTTGCTTAATGACCCTTCGGTGTAACTGTGTGAGGCAAAGTCGATTTACAAAATCTTTGAAAATGGTTCCATTTCTTACACTTATGACATTGCTGACCAGATGCCATGTACTTTTCTCTTCTGGACTCATGGTTGGTACCACAATTACGACAGTTAACAATAAAGCTTGATTTGAGTTTTGCTGATTCACTGTTATGCTGTACTGAGCAACATCTGTTTTGCACTAGATACCCTTGGTACTGCACTGAGCATGCTCCTTTAACTGAACTGTTCTTGGAATGTGCTAGAAGACTATGGGTTTTACCTGGAAGTCCCGCAGGGGCTGCTGCTGCCACGTGCTTAGGCCTGTTTCTGCCTGTCACATGTTGCATGCTGTCTACATGAGCTCTGAAGCCAACTTAAACCATGCACTTATCACTAACAAGCATATTTGTGTGCCTTTCTGTAACTTCATGAATCTGACAAATCTCAATGGCTTTACTCAGCGTTAAATCACTGTCATGAAGGAAAATCTTTCTCACAGCAGCATTATTAATACCACACAATGAGTCTGCCCTTTATCAATTCATCCTTTAAATCACGAAACCTACACATTTTAGCTTTGTTTCTCAGATTAGTAATATAAGCTGCAAATGTTTCATCTTGCTTTTGATCTCTCATGTAAAACAAATGCCTGTCTAGTGTAACATTAGTCTGGGAGTTACACATTTCTCTGAATTTGCACTTTAAACACTCAAGGTCTTCCCTTGATTCAGTCTGCACAACACAACATGTTTCTCCTTCACCTTCATACACTGCTACTGCATAGACAAGTGAACGGTCCCTTTCAATGGCCTCTGACCCTGCTAGGTTCATCAAAATCAATGCCCTGGTATGTGCTTCTTTATCAGAATAAGCTTCTTGTTTATTCGTATTCTTGCTCAAATATTCTCCAATTCTCAGCAATATTCTGATCAAACACAAGTAATTGTGGTTTGCGAAATCCATCTGCAATATTGACATAACTCAGTGAAAACTCTTGCAAATATGCACGAACACACACACACCCACATTTGTACATACACGTGTACATGTGCTTGAAATTTATGCCAGGACTTGCAACAACATCACAAGCTTTTGTATAACTGAATTTCACAAAATAAATTTCCTAGGCACTGTAACACTTTGAAATCTCTTTACTGTAAAACCCACTTGCCTTGAAATTATTTTAGTATATGAGCCACTTATCTTATAAAGGCTTTAATCCTAAGGTCATTTATCTTCATTATTTTACTGTACGAGGCTTTATCTTGTAATTGCTTTAATGCCACAGCCATTTATCAACATTTACTGGCCAAGTCATTTATCATCATTTTAAGAAATATTTCGAACAACTGCACAGTGCGAATAAACTGAGAAATAGAAGCTGAGGGCAAGAAACACTTCGAAGTAACTGTACTTTGTGAATAAACTATCCTGAAGTAATGGCACTTTACGAATGAACTGTTTTGAAGTAATTGTGATTTGTGAATAACCTATCTCAAAATAATGGCACTTTACAAATAAACTGTTTCGAAGTAATGGCACCTTGCGAATACATTGCCTCAAAGTAATTGGAATTTGCAAATGTATTGGGCAGGAAAAGCTCAGAGTGAGAAACACCTCAAAATAACTGCACTTTGCGAATAAACTGTACACAGCACACTGGAATTTCCCCAAAATGGCTGCACTTTCAAACAACTCTGTATACTGCGAGAGACACTCTGTAATGGCAGCACTCTGTCAATAGACACACTCAGGTACAAGAAACTTCTCGAAATGGCTGCACTTGACTGCACTTCACAAAATAGTTGCACTTTGACACAACAGACTCTTTGGGATAAATGCACAGAAACAAGTGCACACTGTAACCACTTTTACACACTTTCAGATACTTTGAGTAACTCTAGTTATGCTATTCAAGGCTTCAGTAAATGTTGTTGTATCTTTCAGCTTTTCCTGGTTAGGGGTCGCCACAGCGGAACTCTTGTCCGCTAATGATTGGCAGTACATTTTTACGTACCGACTTGCCAGGCCTGACACACAACCTTCAACGAAGGCATGCCCATTCACGCATGTCTCCACACAGAAGACGCTTTAGCTGAGAATCGAACAGGACAACGTCTTACTGTGAGGCGACAACGCTACCTCAGCACCACCACCACAGCTATAGTAATTTATGCCAAAACACATGCAGTTGCCTTTGCTTTATTTATACTCAATGTGCCCTCTTCTGCCATTTCTATTATAGTCTTTTCTCTCAGTGAATAACTTAATGTGCCCTTTATACCCTTGTGTTATATTCATTTTGCTCATTTAATCTCTTTTCATGCCTATTATACTTTCTTGTACTTATTTTCACTCTAAACATTCTCATCTTACTTTAAGCATGCTTGTTTTATAATTCTGATGTCATTCTGAACCCTTCATGTACTTTTCTAATGTTCGTTTTATCAAATACCTCCGTTTCAAACATTTTGCCTGATTAATGAGCTCTTTTATATTTCTCATTTGCTTAATAAACGTTTCTGTGCTGTTCATTTGCTTAGCAATAGAGTTTGTGCCCTTGCAATGCTCCGTTTAACCTTTTTTTAATAAATTAATAATTTGTGTGTGTTCACTTTACCTTTAGCTTGTTTCTGGCCCTGTTTTGCTCTCGGTTCTTTTAGTTTGCCTTCTCCATTACCTCTGCACCTCGTGGGGCTAAAGAATAGTCTTTGCCATCCCGGTTCTGACACCATCTCACTCGCTAGGTCAGGATAAAACAAGCGAGCATTGTGGGTTCTTGTCCAAGCAGCTTTATTGTATGCAAACACATGGTAAATGAGGTTAAGTGGCTTTAACTCATAAACAAACTAGCTATCATGCACATGGATGTTAACATTCTGGCTGCACCTTCAAAATGGCACTGAAGCTAATACATGCTTGGTATTTATGTGCACATACAGTTCTTGGAAGTGCTTCGTAAAGGTACAACACACCTGCTATTCTACACCTGTCTGTATTCCTATTTTTTGTATTATAAAATCTTCCATGTCTAAGTGCCTTTGCGTGTATTTTTCTTCAAATATCTTTGGAGCTGCTTTTTTGTATTGACCAGTCTTGGCCTTGTGGAATGCCATGTCTGAAAAGGGTCCAAAAAACCAGTTCCCTTATATAGATAATATATAATAGAGCACAAATTAATAAATCATACTCTCCCAAGTAGAGTAACAGTCCTACCTGGATCCTACCCAGTTTGGCTTTGTTAAGGGCAGATCCTGCCTCTTAAACCTGGTCGATTTCTTTGAAACAGTCACCAAGGCCATTGACAAGGGGAAGGTGGTCCACACAGCCTACCTGGACCTCGCAAAAGCCTTCGATACAATACCCCACTCGGGTATTATAGATAAGAGACCAGCTTAAATATAAACCCCTATGTCACTAGATGGGTTGCAAACTGGCTCAAGGACAGAACCCACATGGTTAGAATAGCTGGAGCCATGTCAGACTCCAAACCAGTTACAAGTGGCGTCCCACAAGGCTCAGTCCTGGGACCTCTCTTGTTCAGTATATATTTCTCGGAGGTACAGCCCAACATGGAAGAACTGTGGCTGACCAAGTTCGCAGATGACTGCAAACTGGGCGCCATAATAGACTCTCCAGCCGACACAAGCATCCTCCAAAAGGGCCTCATAGAAACAGACAACTGGTGCCAGAGCCATGGCCTCAAGCTAAATGCCAAAAAGTGTATAGTCATCCCCTTTGGCAAAAACAAAGTGCCCACAAATTACCACATAGGTGGAAATCCATTAAGTACAGAAGAAGTAATTAGGGACCTGGGGACCCAAGTTGATAGCAATCTCTCATTTGACAACCACGTGGCCAAAGTGGTTAGAAAAACATTTTATATAGTCCACCTAATCATGAAGGGATTCACATCTAGATCAGAGGAGGTCATCGTGCCTCTTTACTCATCCCTCATCAGGCCCATAATTGAGTACAATGCCCCTTTTGGGATGTGCCTTACCAGACACCTGCAGCAACTGGAAAGACCCCAAAAGTACCTCATCAAGAGGATCAAGGGGCTCAAACAGATGCCATATGCTGCCCGGTTAAAGAAACTCCAGCTCTACTCAGTGGCATACCGCCTGCTCAGAGGCGATCTGTGCCTGACGTATAAAGCCATGTCCAACCCGGAATTAATGGACATGCTGCACCTCAGAAAATCCAAATCCCATCGAGCTACGCGCTCGAGGGACTTGAACCTCAGCACTGAAATAAATAGGACATGCTGGAGGGACAGATTCATAACCCAGAGGCTCCCTTCACTCTGGAATAAAATCCCAGTCCAGGTTAGGCAGAGTCCCTCATTGACTCTCTTCAAGAGGAATCTTGATGAGTGGATGGGAGATCGTAGGTTTACCCCGGGTATCACTTCTGTGTCACTGTTAGACAGAGGCACAGTATACTAACCTCAAAAAAGGGCATAACAAAATTCATTTAAAATGGGTGGCGAAAGCCATACACACTCTGGCTAGGCTTATAAATGCCCTAGGGCAGATAGCCTAGTTTGAACCTATGAACCTATGAACCTATGAACAGTGGTCCACCTACAGCCTCTACAGAGAAGATTGCAATATTTTTATTGAATCAGCCAGTGGAAAGAATTTATTTATACATTTTATTAGAATTGTTTGTTTTTTTTTTTTTGCTTATATTAAATTAAGATGTTATAGTATTTTGCATTATACAGAAGAAATTTAGAAGATATTTCTACCAGTAAAATATTAGGATTTTTGTGTAGGACACAGCTTCACTACTCAGGGCTGTCTTTAAAAAAAAAAAAAGACAGGTGATAACCCTAAGCATACCATATTTGCCATCCTAATGTAGCCATTTTACTATAGCTACACAAAAAGCATCACACCATAACATTTGCTGTGTAACGTCTTACTCATGTCCCTGTCAAGACATCATGGTAAATGCATAAGGACATATAAAACATGCTGGGGGATAATATGTCAAAGGAAGCATTCCCCTCAACTGTACATAATTTTGCAGAATATTGAGATTTTTGTCTCCTTCTTTTTAATCTGTTCCTCATAAAATTTGTGGTTTTCCAGAGAAAGAACTGAAGATTAAAGTCACTAAATAATGTCAGATTTCAAAACTTAAAAAAAAATGCATGCTAATGCAAAATCTATTATTCTAGCAACTTTCAGAATTTATAAGAGCAATATTTAAAGTCTGTTCCAGATTTCCCCCCCTACATGCACACATGCATTATTTTTGACTTTGTCCAAAATTCTTGCATTAAGAGGATAAGATGTATATAACAGTCCACAGCACACAAGATCCGAGGCCAAATAATCCAACAGCAGGCAATAAAATCAAATTTCTTTTAATTCCAAAAACAGCACACATAGTCGGTTCTAAATAGAACAGCAACACAGATAAGCCAAGTGCTTTCACCCAGTATATTACTAGGCTTTCTCAAGGCAACAAACAGAGCTATCCATTACACATCAGTTTTAAATAACTAGTACAATTAAATGGTAACTCCACCCATCAATTAGAAGTTAATACCTTTGATAGTGTTGTGTTAAAAACATAGTACAAAGAGAAACAGTTTCTCAAGTTGAATATATATGTTTGTGTAAGAAATACTTCTTAATATAGTCAATAATGGTAATAATACCCTGCAAAGTGCCTTGTCAGTGCAAAATTCATAAAGGTACATCATAAATTAAAAAAATTTTTTAAAATTTGAAATGATTAATTATTGTTACAAGTTGGAATTAAAATTAAATCACATTTCTTATTCCAAAAACTAAAATAGATAGATAAATGATAAATACATCAAACTTTTACAGTGACATTGTAAAAAATAGGGAGCTTTCTGACTAATGTCACAACACTACCTAATAACAACAACAACAAGAAGAACAACAAGAAGGTGAAAGAAGAACAAGTGAACCTATACAAAATTAAACTAAATAGTCACATATTATAACCGTGCTCTTCTCATTTTTAGAATGCTGTTAATATTGAAGCCCTCATTCATTCCAGGAGGGGTGCAGGCATCCAATTTCAACTGCCAGAACAGTTCTCGAGTCTCCAATTTGGCCTCCCAGTTGCCCCCTCGTGGGTCTGGCACCACCTGCTCCAACACCAAAAATTTTAAGGTTCATGCCTTCACATATCTGGGAGTGTTTGTAAAAGGCATTGGTGTCCTTACATTTAGTGATATCATATTGGTGCTCGTATACCCTTCTCCTAAGCTGTCTCTTGGTTTTACCAACGTAAAACCCAGAACAGAAAGTACAAATACCCAGGTACACCACCCCTTTAGTTGCACAGTTAAAATGTTGATGAAACTTGTACTTAAACCTTCTTGAGGGAATTTTGATGGTGTCTTGGTCAAGCATATATTGACATTGTTTACATTGACCGCATTTTAAAGTGCCAGGCCTCTGATTGTTTATGTCATAACCCATATTTTTTCTCCCCTCAAACAGATCTTTCAAATTTCTACCTCTTTTTCTGATAAAACTAGGCATCAGGGGAAAAAATTGTTTAAGATCAACATTAGTAGATACTATGGGCCAGTATTTTGTAATAATGTTTTCCAAATCATGTGAGCTGGAAGAAAAGGTGTATGAAAAACTCTCCTTAAACTTGTCATTCTTCTTTTTTACCGATTCTTCCACCAAAGGTACACCAGTGCCCAAAAGGGGGTGAAAGACTGATTCTCTTTTGCCAGTAACCTCCAAAATCAATTGATTTATCAGGTCTACCGGGTAGGCCTTTTCCAAAAAGAGTTCGTGCAAGACCTTAGTCTCTTGCTCATAGTATTCCAAAGTACTACACATTCTGGAGGCCCTGATCAACTGTCCCTTAACAATTCCTCTTTTTTGATAATAGGGGTGCCCACTATTAAAGTGGAGATAGGCATTGGAGAATGTAGGCTTCCTGTACACCCTAGACTGAAAACAATGATTAGTGTAGTCCTTCATCAAAGTTACATCCAAACAGTGTAAGGTGTCCCGATCAATACTATGGGTAAATTTCAGAAAGCTAGTAGTACTATTGATGTAATCCAAAAAGCTCTCCAAGTCCTGCAGTGACCCATTCCACAAAATACAAATGTCATCCAAATATCTGGAATAGTGCCTAATCATAGGTGCCCAGTCTGTGTTGAAGACAAATCTTTGTTCCCAGTAATAAAGCACACAATTTGCATAAACAGTGGCACAGCTAGCCCCCATTGCGACACCTTTTCTTTGCCTGTAGAACTCCCCATTAAAGAATATATAGCTGTTCTCGAGAACCGTCTCCATTAATTCCTTAACCAAATTAATGGTTTTGCCACTTAGTGCACCACTTGAAATCAGCACCTGTCCAAACCATTCCAGACCCTCAATGTGTGGAATGCTCGGAAAAAGGTCTTTTATATCAATGGCAACCATTAACAATTCAGCAGAAAACAGTCTACGGTGAACTGTCCTTAGGAAGTGCCAGGAGTCCTTGCAGATGTGGTCAGCAGGGACTAGCACTAGGGATTTATTTATCATTTATCTATCTATTTTAGTTTTTGGAATAAGAAATGTGATTTAATTTTAAAACTGATGTGTAATGGATAGCTCTGTTTGTTGCCTTGAGAAAGCCTAGTAATATACTGGGTGAAAGTGCTTGGCTTATCTGTGTTGCTGTTCTATTTAGAACCGACTACGTGTGCTGTTTTTGGAATTAAAAGAAATTTGATTTTATTGCCTGCTGTTGGATTATTTGGCCTCGGATCCTGTGTGCTGTGGACTGTTATATTCTTGGTTTATTTCGACTTGTATTGTCATTGTGCTGTCGTACCATCCTATGCATGGTCTGTGTGACTAAAAAAGTGAAAGTTACTCATGATGAGTAACGATTTCTTACCAATGCTAAAGAAAAGAGAGAAACCAAGTATTACAGAGTATTACAAGTATTACACAGGTAACTAGCTAGTCAGACAGACAGAGTCAAGAAGCAATAAAACCACTGAGTAAGAAATGTGTCATTATTTGCATTCCTAAAGTTCACAGTATTCTTTGTTAATATTTATTTTCTAAGCATTTTAAAAGAGTGTAACAGTTTATAATGCTAACACAGACGACTGGTATATTTTGCTTTTCAAATAAGGCTGCAAAGTATAAAATCGTCCCTTCCACTACTATTATTTTTTCAGAAATATCTAAGAGATATAATTAAAATGGTTTCTTACTGAATACATGTCTTGGATTAATGCAGACGCAGTATTTTCAGCTGCTAATCAAGACTGTCTTTTGCATCGTCTTCGTGTTTACACACATAGTTTTGGCATCCCTCCAGAGCTCTTCTGTCATGAGATTCTGATTAGCTCAATGCAAATCATGCTTGTCGTGAACATTTTAAGATTATTTAATTTCTGATTTTACTACAACAACTTCCACTTGTTGAAGGAAAATGCTCCCATGAAAATCATGAGGGATAATGAATTTGGATGATCTTATGAAAAAAAACGTGTAAAGCCATATGAAAGTGTTGTTTTGAAAGATACTTTTTTGGATGTTTTTCATTTACATGGATGCTTATCTGCATATCATCACTAAGATAGTCCTGAGGACTTGAGACCTCACAAAGTAATAAAACACATGAAAAAAACTTTTTTTAAAGAATTAGGTTACAATAATTCTTAATGAAATGTGAGAGCTGTAATTATCAGTTTTAATTCTGATGTACTTCTGTACACATTGTATAGACACATGCACGCACACACACATACAGACACATAGTCATATATACACACATGCATATACCCACACACATACAAACACAAAGGTATACAGGCACACGCACATAAACATGCAGGTGCAAACACACACACACACGTACAATCACAAGACCACATTGTTATTTAAAGTAATACTGGTGTTTAAAGCAGTTCTCTTACTTCATTAATACGTTTGTTAACCACGTGATAGAAGCCTATTTGAAACAAACTCTTCAGAGATGTAACCTGGAAGGATCACTCTTTCTGAATGATTAACTCGATTGCACAGTACATGTAGGAATCAAACTCACATGAACAGAATATACCTCACAGGGATATTTTTGCCTTAATCTTCTAAGCATTGATGTCAGTGGACTAGCTGTTTTTTTCTGTAATGTTTTAACTATCCTTCAGATGAGACAGTAAACCGAGGTCCCACCTGCTTGAGTTGATGATAGCTCAGGTGGATGTAAAAGATCCCATGGCAGCAATTGAAAAGAGTAGGGGTAAGTTTCCTAATGCCCTGGCCAAATTTCCCTTAGTAGTATAAGTACTACCTCTGGTCTCACCTGAAAAGAAGCCACTAGCCTAGTGGGACTAACCTGGTCAACAAGGGATAAGGAAATAAATAAATAAATAAAATAAAACGTAAATCCTGCAATTGTAGCAGAATAGATTCATCGATAAATGTAGTATTGCCTTATTTTGTATTTTAGAGGATACACAGCAGGCTTACTTTTTGCTGAAACATGGGACCTTGATCAATGGAGTTTTAATCATTTTACCCCTCTTATTAAGAATTTCTGTAATTTTGGCAGGATTAATGCTGGATTTTATATATTTTCTCTCTTTATTCTATTTTCATTTCATCCTCTTCTAATGTTCCTCTAAGGTAAGGTCACCACCTTTCCTGTCCTCATTTAATTTGGAATAGTAGCATCACAAAAATGTTGGGGCAGGGAAATATTTGGGATTTGAACCATAGCATCCATTCATTCATCCATCTATTCATCCAGCAGTTCATCCATCCATTTTTCACTACAATTTTCACACATATTAGACCTGTTGGAAGTTGCAACAAACCATGCAAGCATAGGACTTAAGGCACTGCCCATGGTAAACCATTTGTGCAGCAAATTGTATATACTGTATGTGTATTACATTAATTTATTTCTGCTTATCTTCCCCCATAAAGGTACCAATGGGGCTGTTTTTTCTGTCAAGTCACACCACACTACTACCTATTGTCCAATAGATATGGTTAGCAGATTTAGGACAGTTGAGCCATCTCTGCTAGAATATTTTTTCATAACCAGTGTCTGTTCCTGAACCTGGGATTCCAGCACCGCATTTGGAACTAAGCCAATGTCCTTTGCATATAAATGCATATGGATATCCATCAGCCAGTGTGTCACCCCACATAGATTTTAAAATACTGATCAAAGTATGCCATGATACAGCAGTGCTTTTTTTTCTAGCTGAAGAATAACAAAGCATTTTTGAAAAAAATTTAAAAAATGTTAGTTGTGATGGTTGCACTACATCTCTTCAAAACAGCCAGGCTCGAATTACAAAAATTCATCTAAGAAAGCTTGTATTGTAGGGTATTGATTACAATCCCATACTACATGTACTTGAGCTTGTGAACTGTAGAAGCAAATACAAGTTGTGAAAAAAAATTGCAAGAGACAAGCCCCCTGTATTCCTGATGTGATGAGCTGAACTCCCCCTACCCTTCATCCTAAGTGAGTATACTTCAAAGAAAGAGTGATTGCTGACCGACAATATGAAACCTATCTCACACTGTCTCTGGAAGGCTGTAAGACTGGACCACATATTACTCAGATACATCTCAGTCATCTGTCTCAATCAAGAGAGACATGACCAAATGGAAATTCAAGCTTGTGTGATCAAGAAACTGTCATGTGAGATCAGGTGAGCCAAGCAACTGCATCTTTAAGACAGCCGTGAAATTTTTGCAATATGTAAAATATTTGCACTGTCATTTTAATGCCAAACCAAAATTCCCAAATCAAAGAACAAAGGATTACATGTTAATGAATGCAGATCTTGCCACCATTTTAACATTATTTAATCTCAGATTTTCATTTTAGCTCTGAACTTGAGTCTGTATCATCAGCACGTTCAAAAAATAGGTTGATTTTTTTTTTTTATATTCAGACTTTGATTTTAACAACTGTCCAAGAAGTTCCTTTTGGTCATTACTTCTAAACTAGCACCTCAATCCCCCTCAACCCCTTACTTGTAAGAAATTAATTTATTATTTTTTATTGACGTTTGATTACTGGGACAGTTCTACTGGGTGGAAGCCCATTATCAGCAGAGGCCCAGGAGAAAAGCTCCAAATTATTACAAAACATTTTATGAACAATAATTTTACAGTCTTCAACAATAACACAAAAACACTTGTAATTTAAATAACTATAACAAATTAGACATATAAAAAAATGGTTAAGAATTGATGCAAGTTATATGGCAATTATTTAATATTCAGAGAAATTTAGACAGTTTGCAGAAAAATTAAAGGTAAGTTAGTCTAATACAAACAGGAACTGAGATATGAAGTGAGAGAAAAAACAGGCTAATAGTATATTTAGAGAGAAAAACAAGGAACAGAATTTGATAGAAGTAAGGAAGTAAGCGAAGAAGAAAGAGTAAGGAGTTATAAGGAATGAAAAGCTCCTTGTTCACATTTCAGGATATAGTTTATACTGGTTTTGAACAAAAACAGCACCAGATTTTAGATAGGAAGTCTTTCAGAGTGTTTTTGAAAGATGGGTGGGAGGGTATTGACCTATGCAGGTAAGGAGTTCCAAGCCATAGCTTGCATGAATACAGACAATGCCCAGCAGAACTGATAGGTTTGTAGACAGACAGCAGTTTTTGGTCACTGGATCACAATGACCGACTGCGAACATAGTCGTGTAGAATGTTTTTTAGTGCTGGACAGGCAGATGGCTGCTGGATAATTTTACAGATGGTAAGAAGCTGTGTTTATGTTAGTTGATGAGGTAGTTCTAACCAATGTAGGCTTTTAGTACTATACAGTGGTGGGTTCTGAAAAGGGTATTTGCTGCAAATTTAGCAACTTTGTTATAGCATCATTCAAGTTCTAATTTTTGTGAAGCCTGGAGGTTATTGTGGATGGGAGCACCATAAAGAAGTTTGGGGAGGAAATAAGTAGTGGTAAGTGTAGTTTTAGTTGCATCAGTGGGACAGTTTTTGGCTCTGTAAAGCATCCCTAGTTTTTGATGAGTTTTCCTTATGCAATTTTGCATATGTAGGTTGAATGTAAGATTTTCATTCACTATCACCCTAATAATTTGCTATGAGAAGTGACTTCAATGTTTGTATTATCAAGAGAGAAGACTTTACGTTTTGTTTTTTCATGAGAGAGAGATCGGGGGGAAAAGTAGTAGTCTGGTCATTTTTGGGTTGAGCATGACTTGTGAGTTATGAAGCATGTTTCAGTGTCTGTTAAAGCTTCCCGAGTAATTTTTTGGAAGTGTACCATGTTGTCAAATGTTCAGACAAGAGTTGAATCATCTGCTTATTGTATTAGGGTGGCCTGTTGTGTGGAAGTTTAGAGGGTGATGGTGAAAATGTTAAAAAGGAAGCGGCCGAGAATAAAGCCTTGTAGTACGCTGGTGGTGACTGGGATGTAAGCAGAGAGCGTGGAGTGCCATTTTACAGACTGATACCTATTGGACAGGTAGCTTTTGAACCACAGAAGGGCGAGCTGAGGGAGACCTAGTGAGGACATTTGAAGTAGAAGTTTGCTGTGACAAACTGTGTCACAGGATTTAGACAAGTGTAGAAATAAGGAACAAACTAGTTTGCCATTATCTCTAGCTGTACTGACAGTATCTATATAGGTGAGAATGGCAGTGATAGTACTATGAGAAGGACCGAAGCCATGTTGTGTAGGGAATAGGAGTTCTTACTGTAGGAGATAGTCTAGCAATTGTTTTTGAATGCAGCTTGTACAGTTTTCAAGTATTTTGCTGAGGGAAGAAAGCTAAAGTTTGTACGTTTATCATTTGAAAAAAAATTTATATTTCACTTGTCATAGTGGTTGATATTTACATTTTTTTTTATTTTTAATTTTATTGGCATGTTGTTAACTGCCCAGTTTTCTCTGTGAACTACTTCAGGGGCTGATTGTAATTATCACATGTAAATAATGCTAATGTCGAGGGCACCAGTTCTATCTACTGATATTATGTTTCTTTTTTCCAAACTTCATGATCTCCAGGAGCTGCCTACCTCCTGACCAACATAGACACACATACATAATCACACCTGCATACTCACAAACATGCACATGGGTGCATGCGCACACACACATATACACACACACACACACACACACACACACACACACACACACACACACACACACACACACACACACACACACACACACACTTGAGCACACACTCACACACGCACACACACACACACACACACACTCTCAAGCACACGCATACACACTCTCAAGTACACACACACACACACACACACACACACACTCGAGTATACACACACACACACTCGAGCACACACTCACACATACAAACACACACACATATACACTCACACAGACACACACACACACACACACACACACACACACACACACACACACACACACACACACACACACACACACACACATTCGAGCACACACTCATACACATACACAAAAAACAACAAGCACAAACGATTTTCATAAAGTGGACATAACCCATTCTCAGTTTAATTATTTGGGTATGGGAGGAGGGGTACTTTTGGAATAACAATCATACTGCAGTCTTCAAGATCTTTTGAGTATTGGCTAACATACTCGTGGTAAACAAGTGTAATGATATATAAGCATATTTACACCCATATTAACATGCACATAACATCCTGAGGGCACAGCAATACTTCTGTCCTTTAAAAGAAATTCCTGTCACCTCATATCCTCTCCCAGTAAACAGTGAGGAGGCTTATGAACTCCTAATCTTTTCCCCTAGGCCTATCTAACCATCTGGCACCAGAACTATTAGTCATACTCAAGTCACTATCACTGCGTATTGGAGCTTTCCCTTTGGGTCATTGGGCCAGCATACTACAATCATAATTCTAACAGTAATCCTCTCCTCTGCCCACATGGTATCCTTTCTGTACTATATTCTCTTCCTTTAGCTGGCCATTAGCACTGTTGTAACCTTTCTCCTCATCAATTTTAGGTTCCATCATATTAAATGCATATAAGATCTAGAAATAACAAAGTATACAAATAGTTAGAAAGAAAATGTGTTTTTAATCCTCAGTTAAAGTAGGTCCAGTTTTATGAAAATATTGCAAGCTTATATCCAATCCTTATGTTGTATCCAGACATCACTGATCTTGCCAAATGGGATACTTTATCCTGTACACAATGGAAGCATTGTTCAACATTGCACTCTTTTAGCAGCTGTGTGTCCTATGTGTAGTGTAAGCAATACATAAATGGTAAAATTTTATACCATGAAGTACTGTTTCTGGTAACACACACTCAGGTATGCAGACCTTGCAGTATGGGTTCATGCTAGCAGGTTTATAAAACAAGGATAAATATGTGACTTGCTTCAAGGTCAGATGTATGTGCTTCTGACCTTATC
This sequence comes from Protopterus annectens, assembly GCF_019279795.1. Classification (NCBI taxonomy): domain Eukaryota; kingdom Metazoa; phylum Chordata; order Ceratodontiformes; family Protopteridae; genus Protopterus; species Protopterus annectens. The sequence continues at coordinate 1,707,416,262 of NC_056729.1, read as the reverse complement.
TGGCAGTTAATACTGACAACTGATTGCTCAGAATTGTTAATAAGCTGCTTTATGTAGCTCTTGGTATAGGGTTTGATTCTTTCAACCTCCATTTACTTGCTTTGTGATTCTGAGCAACTCACTTGCTCCGAGGTCAACCCTCAAAAGGCACTCTTTTGCACAAACAAGATCTAATTTATTTGTTAACCAGGTAAGACACTTGGATTTGGAAATATTAAAATGCATGTGGAAATACATATTTTCGTAATTACTAATAAATACCTAGCAATATTTCCAACAGAATGCATTATACATAAACAGTGAGCATGTATGTTTCTGTCCCCTTCCATGGCATTTCGCACTATGACATCAATAACACGTAACTCTGTCAGATATGAAAATATAAATGTAAAGTGAAAAACAGTGTTTAATATCTCCACTGCAATCCATCATAGATTAATAAATCTAGTGTTATTTTGTTTTCTAAACCTTATTTTTTCATATGCTGACTATTATTAATTGTTTAGTTGTTTAGGAAATGAAGCCATCCCCAGAAAATGTCATGGTGTCAAAACAGTCTATTGATGTTAAAGGAAAGTACACAAAAAATGTGTTATACACGTGAATGGGTTAGACAACAAAGGGGAATCCAAAATCTAAAGTGTAAGCCAGAAAAATAAAAACACCAAGACTGTGTTAAAGGCACCATTAAAGCTGAAAGTCTGTGTTTGCTATGTTCATTTTATTTGACTGTTTATGTCTTCTGAAGCCCTTACTTACTACAATCACATCAATAGGGTTTTCAGTACTAGACAAGAACTGGTGTTTTCCAAGTAAAAAAAAAATGTGTAGAAATGAACTGGGTTCCTAAGGACTAAGTTAAGTGTAACAGAGAAAAAAAGTTAATCTGTGCAGTAAAGATGTACGTCTGCTGAAATATTTTGTCAGACTGTCTGTCTTAGTGCAGCAGTTTTCAAACTTCAAAGGTGGAATAGTGGAACAATAATTTTCTTTAAATTTCTTTGTTGAAAAAAAAAAACTTCTTCCGCAGTTTAACCTGTTTGCCATCACATATAATTATTATAATTCTTCTTTTCAGTGTAGCTTGTGCTGTAACTGTTAAGAAATCTTCCTTGCTTTAAGTCCTAGTCACTTTCCTATGATGAACAGTTTTAAATATGCCTGGGTTATCTTCAAGTTGTAACCAAAATAGATGCACTTTTATCATACATTATCCCTAATTTGAATAAGCTATCTTGAGAAAAAAAAATTAAAGAGATCATACTGTTTTCTTAATTTCTGAAATTATTGTATATCATTAGCTGCAAGACTTGATCAAACAATAAACATATGAATGTTTTTAATATTCCAGCCATTTTCTTTAATAGCTTTAGCATCTCTTGTGACATCTAATTGCTCTGTAGAGAAGTAAACTACACCACAAGCAAATTGAGTTATAAAAATAGGTATATTTGTTACAGACTAATTAAATTAGATACTTCTCTGTTGTTTTCTGCAAATTGTGAAAGAAGAAAGGAAAGCAGGTTAACAAAAGACTGAAAGAAGAAAGAGAAACAAGGAAGCAATCGCAGTATTGGCAACAAAGTCCACTTTTTCAGTTGGTTCCCTAGTTAAGTATGCTTGTCAGACAGAGACAGCAAATCAGTCGCAGGATTCTGATAGGCTGATGAATTAATAGTAACCCTGAGACTGCAGTGACATAACTCATTTGGAGCATTTAATAAATCTTTAAGGCCTTACTGCTTCACTGTTTAGCTTCAAAGTAAAATGAGAATGGTAGGTTATCTATTTTTTTATCCTTGCTTTTGGCTTCCCACAGCTGAGCTTCAGCTGTTCTCAGGTCCTCTCTTTGGTCACTAGTTGCTCTGGACCCATATTAGCCTTATCTGAGCTAACCTGATCCATGTCTGGGGCTGGTGAGGAGATCAAAGAACCTGGGTTAGCATCACTCTGTTGCCAGGAAGTGTTTTTTCTAATTCACTACCCACCCATTAACACTGTGAGGGTGGGATGTGCGATGGGTGTTAAGTGCTGAAACTCCCCTCATTTCTGCAAGAGGCTGATGCAACCAATGCACCCTTCCACCCTCAGGAAGCTCCATGAAGTTGTTTCCCCCAGTCGCTGCTAGGGAAGTTAGACTGTGTGCATGTACGCTGAGCAGGCACACCTCCATTCTCTCCCAGGAGGCACACACCCAACCTCTCTGCCTTCTCCATCAAGTGTCCAAGACCCCATTCTAACTTGAGTTGCTTCAGCTGCAGCCAATGCTTTATCCCTGTATGCGCTGGGATGTCTACTTTTCTAAACAAAAGGAGTCTGAATATGAATAAATGAGTACATCATTTAAAGCTTAAGTACTTCAAAAACAGGATTAGATTAGTGGACTAAGTCAAATCTCACAATAGAAAGGCTTTGTTTTGCCATCTGACTCACAATTTATGCATAAATACATTTACTGTGACTTAGGCAGTTTCTATGAGCTATTGATATCTAGAATCATAAACATGAACATGTGGCCATAAGAGGTGTTTCTAATACAAGTGCCTGGCAAGTTTGTTCATATGTACCTGCAAGAAATGGTGTCAGTGGGACCTCTGCCATTTGGTGAATAGTAACCCCCTGACAGCAAAATGTATATGTTAAACTTGCCTAAAATTCAACTTCCAAAATGTTTTTACATGTGTTCTTCTCTAATTTGAGACTGCAGTTGTCTAAATCACTTTTCGGTCCTTTTTATGTTGATGTAAGATTATGGAAAATATAACTCAATATCTATATATATCTATAGCTATATCTATACGTATGTATAAATGCATATATATATATATATATATATATATATATATATATATATATATATATATATAAGGGAATGTAGGCTATGAAACTGCCATGTGGGGGAAAGGGCCTGCAAGGGGTAGGGGATTAGCTCTCCCTGCAAAAAAAAATCCTTTTTCAGGTTGTCAGTTACAGTTTTGTTGGACATGCATTTAAACAAGCTTAACATATCCAATTTACTATCGGTAGGTTACATTTCACTCACTTGTAAGGGATCAGTTTTCAAAATCAGAGAATTGCCTGACTGTTTTGTTCCTGTCTTTCTGTAAAGTGTTGTTATTATGAAAGATAAACACTTTAATTTGGTAGCATACATTTTGTGTGGGAGACCCTAAATTAACTGTTGCATATGAATGCTGTAAACTGTATCTAAGTCATTGACTAAAAAGACTGTGTTCATTGAGGAAAAAATAACAGCCTAACTGCTTTGTCCCTGTGTGTCATGAAGTGTTCACACCATCAAAGAACTGCCTGACTGACTTTTTTTCCTGTGAGCCTAGAAGAAGTGTTTCTAACATAAACGTTTTGTTTCTTCTCCTTGTGTTTCCCTTTTATCCCACTGTGCTCTAGGTGAGACTAGGTGAGAGGAGTTTCTGCACTGTATAGACTTCCTCAGATGTTCCTTTAAGATTCATATTTCTGATACCTTCTTACCTGTTTGCTTTGCTGTAGATGGCATCAGGTTATTTAGATTTAGACATACTAACTGTTTGCTTTGCTGTAGATGGCATCAGGTTATTTAGATTTACACATACTAACTGTTTGCTTTGCTGTAGATGGCATCAGGTTATTTAGATTTAGACATACTAACTGTTTGCTTTGCTGTAGATGGCATCAGGTTATTTAGATTTAGACATACTAACTGTTTGCTTTGCTGTAGATGGCATCAGGTTATTTAGATTTACACATACTAACTGTTTGCTTTGCTGTAGATGGCATCAGGTTATTTAGATTTAGACATACTAACTGTTTGCTTTGCTGTAGATGGCATCAGGTTATTTAGATTTAGACATACTAACTGTTTGCTTTGCTGTAGATGGCATCAGGTTATTTAGATTTACACATACTAACTGTTTGCTTTGCTGTAGATGGCATCAGGTTATTTAGATTTAGACATACTAACTGTTTGCTTTGCTGTAGATGGCATCAGGTTATTTAGATTTACACATACTAACTGTTTGCTTTGCTGTAGATGGCATCAGGTTATTTAGATTTAGACATACTAACTGTTTGCTTTGCTGTAGATGGCATCAGGTTATTTAGATTTACACATACTAACTGTTTGCTTTGCTGTAGATGGCATCAGGTTATTTAGATTTAGACATACTAACTGTTTGCTTTGCTGTAGATGGCATCAGGTTATTTAGATTTAGACATACTAACTGTTTGCTTTGCTGCAGATGGCATCAGGTTATTTAGATTTAGACATACTAACTGTTTGCTTTGCTGTAGATGGCATCAGGTTATTTAGATTTACACATACTAACTGTTTGCTTTGCTGTAGATGGCATCAGGTTATTTAGATTTAGACATACTAACTGTTTGCTTTGCTGTAGATGGCATCAGGTTATTTAGATTTAGACATACTAACTGTTTGCTTTGCTGTAGATGGCATCAGGTTATTTAGATTTACACATACTAACTGTTTGCTTTGCTGTAGATGGCATCAGGTTATTTAGATTTACACATACTAACTGTTTGCTTTGCTGTAGATGGCATCAGGTTATTTAGATTTAGACATACTAACTGTTTGCTTTGCTGTAGATGGCATCAGGTTATTTAGATTTACACATACTAACTGTTTGCTTTGCTGTAGATGGCATCAGGTTATTTAGATTTAGACATACTAACTGTTTGCTTTGCTGTAGATGGCATCAGGTTATTTAGATTTACACATACTAACTGTTTGCTTTGCTGTAGATGGCATCAGGTTATTTAGATTTAGACATACTAACTGTTTGCTTTGCTGTAGATGGCATCAGGTTATTTAGATTTACACATACTAACTGTTTGCTTTGCTGTAGATGGCATCAGGTTATTTAGATTTAGACATACTAACTGTTTGCTTTGCTGTAGATGGCATCAGGTTATTTAGATTTAGACATACTAACTGTTTGCTTTGCTGTAGATGGCATCAGGTTATTTAGATTTACACATACTAACTGTTTGCTTTGCTGTAGATGGCATCAGGTTATTTAGATTTACACATACTAACTGTTTGCTTTGCTGTAGATGGCATCAGGTTATTTAGATTTAGACATACTAACTGTTTGCTTTGCTGTAGATGGCATCAGGTTATTTAGATTTAGACATACTAACTGTTTGCTTTGCTGTAGATGGCATCAGGTTATTTAGATTTACACATACTAACTGTTTGCTTTGCTGTAGATGGCATCAGGTTATTTAGATTTACACATACTAACTGTTTGCTTTGCTGTAGATGGCATCAGGTTATTTAGATTTAGACATACTAACTGTTTGCTTTGCTGTAGATGGCATCAGGTTATTTAGATTTACACATACTAACTGTTTGCTTTGCTGTAGATGGCATCAGGTTATTTAGATTTAGACATACTAACTGTTTGCTTTGCTGTAGATGGCATCAGGTTATTTAGATTTACACATACTAACTGTTTGCTTTGCTGTAGATGGCATCAGGTTATTTAGATTTAGACATACTAACTGTTTGCTTTGCTGTAGATGGCATCAGGTTATTTAGATTTACACATACTAACTGTTTGCTTTGCTGTAGATGGCATCAGGTTATTTAGATTTAGACATACTAACTGTTTGCTTTGCTGTAGATGGCATCAGGTTATTTAGATTTACACATACTAACTGTTTGCTTTGCTGTAGATGGCATCAGGTTATTTAGATTTAGACATACTAACTGTTTGCTTTGCTGTAGATGGCATCAGGTTATTTAGATTTACACATACTAACTGTTTGCTTTGCTGTAGATGGCATCAGGTTATTTAGATTTAGACATACTAACTGTTTGCTTTGCTGTAGATGGCATCAGGTTATTTAGATTTAGACATACTAACTGTTTGCTTTGCTGTAGATGGCATCAGGTTATTTAGATTTACACATACTAACTGTTTGCTTTGCTGTAGATGGCATCAGGTTATTTAGATTTAGACATACTAACTGTTTGCTTTGCTGTAGATGGCATCAGGTTATTTAGATTTACACATACTAACTGTTTGCTTTGCTGTAGATGGCATCAGGTTATTTAGATTTACACATACTAACTGTTTGCTTTGCTGTAGATGGCATCAGGTTATTTAGATTTAGACATACTAACTGTTTGCTTTGCTGTAGATGGCATCAGGTTATTTAGATTTACACATACTAACTGTTTGCTTTGCTGTAGATGGCATCAGGTTATTTAGATTTAGACATACTAACTGTTTGCTTTGCTGTAGATGGCATCAGGTTATTTAGATTTACACATACTAACTGTTTGCTTTGCTGTAGATGGCATCAGGTTATTTAGATTTACACATACTAACTGTTTGCTTTGCTGTAGATGGCATCAGGTTATTTAGATTTAGACATACTAACTGTTTGCTTTGCTGTAGATGGCATCAGGTTATTTAGATTTAGACATACTAACTGTTTGCTTTGCTGTAGATGGCATCAGGTTATTTAGATTTACACATACTAACTGTTTGCTTTGCTGTAGATGGCATCAGGTTATTTAGATTTACACATACTAACTGTTTGCTTTGCTGTAGATGGCATCAGGTTATTTAGATTTAGACATACTAACTGTTTGCTTTGCTGTAGATGGCATCAGGTTATTTAGATTTAGACATACTAACTGTTTGCTTTGCTGTAGATGGCATCAGGTTATTTAGATTTAGACATACTAACTGTTTGCTTTGCTGTAGATGGCATCAGGTTATTTAGATTTAGACATACTAACTGTTTGCTTTGCTGTAGATGGCATCAGGTTATTTAGATTTACACATACTAACTGTTTGCTTTGCTGTAGATGGCATCAGGTTATTTAGATTTACACATACTAACTGTTTGCTTTGCTGTAGATGGCATCAGGTTATTTAGATTTACACATACTAACTGTTTGCTTTGCTGTAGATGGCATCAGGTTATTTAGATTTAGACATACTAACTGTTTGCTTTGCTGTAGATGGCATCAGGTTATTTAGATTTAGACATACTAACTGTTTGCTTTGCTGTAGATGGCATCAGGTTATTTAGATTTACACATACTAACTGTTTGCTTTGCTGTAGATGGCATCAGGTTATTTAGATTTACACATACTAACTGTTTGCTTTGCTGTAGATGGCATCAGGTTATTTAGATTTAGACATACTAACTGTTTGCTTTGCTGTAGATGGCATCAGGTTATTTAGATTTAGACATACTAACTGTTTGCTTTGCTGTAGATGGCATCAGGTTATTTAGATTTAGACATACTAACTGTTTGCTTTGCTGTAGATGGCATCAGGTTATTTAGATTTACACATACTAACTGTTTGCTTTGCTGTAGATGGCATCAGGTTATTTAGATTTACACATACTAACTGTTTGCTTTGCTGTAGATGGCATCAGGTTATTTAGATTTAGACATACTAACTGTTTGCTTTGCTGTAGATGGCATCAGGTTATTTAGATTTAGACATACTAACTGTTTGCTTTGCTGTAGATGGCATCAGGTTATTTAGATTTAGACATACTAACTGTTTGCTTTGCTGTAGATGGCATCAGGTTATTTAGATTTAGACATACTAACTGTTTGCTTTGCTGTAGATGGCATCAGGTTATTTAGATTTAGACATACTAACTGTTTGCTTTGCTGTAGATGGCATCAGGTTATTTAGATTTAGACATACTAACTGTTTGCTTTGCTGTAGATGGCATCAGGTTATTTAGATTTAGACATACTAACTGTTTGCTTTGCTGTAGATGGCATCAGGTTATTTAGATTTACACATACTAACTGTTTGCTTTGCTGTAGATGGCATCAGGTTATTTAGATTTAGACATACTAACTGTTTGCTTTGCTGTAGATGGCATCAGGTTATTTAGATTTAGACATACTAACTGTTTGCTTTGCTGTAGATGGCATCAGGTTATTTAGATTTACACATACTAACTGTTTGCTTTGCTGTAGATGGCATCAGGTTATTTAGATTTACACATACTAACTGTTTGCTTTGCTGTAGATGGCATCAGGTTATTTAGATTTAGACATACTAACTGTTTGCTTTGCTGTAGATGGCATCAGGTTATTTAGATTTAGACATACTAACTGTTTGCTTTGCTGTAGATGGCATCAGGTTATTTAGATTTAGACATACTAACTGTTTGCTTTGCTGTAGATGGCATCAGGTTATTTAGATTTAGACATACTAACTGTTTGCTTTGCTGTAGATGGCATCAGGTTATTTAGATTTAGACATACTAACTGTTTGCTTTGCTGTAGATGGCATCAGGTTATTTAGATTTAGACATACTAACTGTTTGCTTTGCTGTAGATGGCATCAGGTTATTTAGATTTAGACATACTAACTGTTTGCTTTGCTGTAGATGGCATCAGGTTATTTAGATTTAGACATACTAACTGTTTGCTTTGCTGTAGATGGCATCAGGTTATTTAGATTTAGACATACTAACTGTTTGCTTTGCTGTAGATGGCATCAGGTTATTTAGATTTAGACATACTAACTGTTTGCTTTGCTGTAGATGGCATCAGGTTATTTAGATTTAGACATACTAACTGTTTGCTTTGCTGTAGATGGCATCAGGTTATTTAGATTTACACATACTAACTGTTTGCTTTGCTGTAGATGGCATCAGGTTATTTAGATTTACACATACTAACTGTTTGCTTTGCTGTAGATGGCATCAGGTTATTTAGATTTAGACATACTAACTGTTTGCTTTGCTGTAGATGGCATCAGGTTATTTAGATTTAGACATACTAACTGTTTGCTTTGCTGTAGATGGCATCAGGTTATTTAGATTTACACATACTAACTGTTTGCTTTGCTGTAGATGGCATCAGGTTATTTAGATTTAGACATACTAACTGTTTGCTTTGCTGTAGATGGCATCAGGTTATTTAGATTTACACATACTAACTGTTTGCTTTGCTGTAGATGGCATCAGGTTATTTAGATTTAGACATACTAACTGTTTGCTTTGCTGTAGATGGCATCAGGTTATTTAGATTTAGACATACTAACTGTTTGCTTTGCTGTAGATGGCATCAGGTTATTTAGATTTAGACATACTAACTGTTTGCTTTGCTGTAGATGGCATCAGGTTATTTAGATTTACACATACTAACTGTTTGCTTTGCTGTAGATGGCATCAGGTTATTTAGATTTAGACATACTAACTGTTTGCTTTGCTGTAGATGGCATCAGGTTATTTAGATTTAGACATACTAACTGTTTGCTTTGCTGTAGATGGCATCAGGTTATTTAGATTTAGACATACTAACTGTTTGCTTTGCTGTAGATGGCATCAGGTTATTTAGATTTACACATACTAACTGTTTGCTTTGCTGTAGATGGCATCAGGTTATTTAGATTTACACATACTAACTGTTTGCTTTGCTGTAGATGGCATCAGGTTATTTAGATTTAGACATACTAACTGTTTGCTTTGCTGTAGATGGCATCAGGTTATTTAGATTTAGACATACTAACTGTTTGCTTTGCTGTAGATGGCATCAGGTTATTTAGATTTACACATACTAACTGTTTGCTTTGCTGTAGATGGCATCAGGTTATTTAGATTTACACATACTAACTGTTTGCTTTGCTGTAGATGGCATCAGGTTATTTAGATTTACACATACTAACTGTTTGCTTTGCTGTAGATGGCATCAGGTTATTTAGATTTAGACATACTAACTGTTTGCTTTGCTGTAGATGGCATCAGGTTATTTAGATTTACACATACTAACTGTTTGCTTTGCTGTAGATGGCATCAGGTTATTTAGATTTACACATACTAACTGTTTGCTTTGCTGCAGATGGCATCAGGTTATTTAGATTTACACATACTAACTGTTTGCTTTGCTGTAGATGGCATCAGGTTATTTAGATTTAGACATACTAACTGTTTGCTTTGCTGTAGATGGCATCAGGTTATTTAGATTTACACATACTAACTGTTTGCTTTGCTGTAGATGGCATCAGGTTATTTAGATTTACACATACTAACTGTTTGCTTTGCTGTAGATGGCATCAGGTTATTTAGATTTACACATACTAACTGTTTGCTTTGCTGTAGATGGCATCAGGTTATTTAGATTTACACATACTAACTGTTTGCTTTGCTGTAGATGGCATCAGGTTATTTAGATTTAGACATACTAACTGTTTGCTTTGCTGTAGATGGCATCAGGTTATTTAGATTTACACATACTAACTGTTTGCTTTGCTGTAGATGGCATCAGGTTATTTAGATTTAGACATACTAACTGTTTGCTTTGCTGTAGATGGCATCAGGTTATTTAGATTTAGACATACTAACTGTTTGCTTTGCTGTAGATGGCATCAGGTTATTTAGATTTAGACATACTAACTGTTTGCTTTGCTGTAGATGGCATCAGGTTATTTAGATTTACATACTAACTGTTTGCTTTGCTGTAGATGGCATCAGGTTATTTAGATTTAGACATACTAACTGTTTGCTTTGCTGTAGATGGCATCAGGTTATTTAGATTTAGACATACTAACTGTTTGCTTTGCTGCAGATGGCATCAGGTTATTTAGATTTAGACATACTAACTGTTTGCTTTGCTGCAGATGGCATCAGGTTATTTAGATTTACACATACTAACTGTTTGCTTTGCTGTAGATGGCATCAGGTTATTTAGATTTACACATACTAACTGTTTGCTTTGCTGTAGATGGCATCAGGTTATTTAGATTTACACATACTAACTGTTTGCTTTGCTGTAGATGGCATCAGGTTATTTAGATTTACACATACTAACTGTTTGCTTTGCTGTAGATGGCATCAGGTTATTTAGATTTAGACATACTAACTGTTTGCTTTGCTGTAGATGGCATCAGGTTATTTAGATTTACACATACTAACTGTTTGCTTTGCTGTAGATGGCATCAGGTTATTTAGATTTACACATACTAACTGTTTGCTTTGCTGTAGATGGCATCAGGTTATTTAGATTTACACATACTAACTGTTTGCTTTGCTGTAGATGGCATCAGGTTATTTAGATTTACACATACTAACTGTTTGCTTTGCTGTAGATGGCATCAGGTTATTTAGATTTAGACATACTAACTGTTTGCTTTGCTGTAGATGGCATCAGGTTATTTAGATTTACACATACTAACTGTTTGCTTTGCTGTAGATGGCATCAGGTTATTTAGATTTAGACATACTAACTGTTTGCTTTGCTGTAGATGGCATCAGGTTATTTAGATTTACACATACTAACTGTTTGCTTTGCTGTAGATGGCATCAGGTTATTTAGATTTACACATACTAACTGTTTGCTTTGCTGTAGATGGCATCAGGTTATTTAGATTTACACATACTAACTGTTTGCTTTGCTGTAGATGGCATCAGGTTATTTAGATTTACACATACTAACTGTTTGCTTTGCTGCAGATGGCATCAGGTTATTTAGATTTAGACATACTAACTGTTTGCTTTGCTGTAGATGGCATCAGGTTATTTAGATTTAGACATACTAACTGTTTGCTTTGCTGCAGATGGCATCAGGTTATTTAGATTTAGACATACTAACTGTTTGCTTTGCTGTAGATGGCATCAGGTTATTTAGATTTAGACATACTAACTGTTTGCTTTGCTGTAGATGGCATCAGGTTATTTAGATTTACACATACTAACTGTTTGCTTTGCTGTAGATGGCATCAGGTTATTTAGATTTAGACATACTAACTGTTTGCTTTGCTGTAGATGGCATCAGGTTATTTAGATTTACACATACTAACTGTTTGCTTTGCTGTAGATGGCATCAGGTTATTTAGATTTAGACATACTAACTGTTTGCTTTGCTGTAGATGGCATCAGGTTATTTAGATTTAGACATACTAACTGTTTGCTTTGCTGTAGATGGCATCAGGTTATTTAGATTTAGACATACTAACTGTTTGCTTTGCTGTAGATGGCATCAGGTTATTTAGATTTAGACATACTAACTGTTTGCTTTGCTGTAGATGGCATCAGGTTATTTAGATTTACACATACTAACTGTTTGCTTTGCTGTAGATGGCATCAGGTTATTTAGATTTACACATACTAACTGTTTGCTTTGCTGTAGATGGCATCAGGTTATTTAGATTTACACATACTAACTGTTTGCTTTGCTGCAGATGGCATCAGGTTATTTAGATTTAGACATACTAACTGTTTGCTTTGCTGCAGATGGCATCAGGTTATTTAGATTTACACATACTAACTGTTTGCTTTGCTGCACATGGCATCAGGTTATTTAGATTTAGACATACTAACTGTTTGCTTTGCTGCAGATGGCATCAGGTTATTTAGATTTAGACATACTAACTGTTTGCTTTGCTGCACATGGCATCAGGTTATTTAGATTTAGACATACTAACTGTTTGCTTTGCTGTAGATGGCATCAGGTTATTTAGATTTACACATACTAACTGTTTGCTTTGCTGCAGATGGCATCAGGTTATTTAGATTTAGACATACTAACTGTTTGCTTTGCTGCAGATGGCATCAGGTTATTTAGATTTAGACATACTAACTGTTTGCTTTGCTGCAGATGGCATCAGGTTATTTAGATTTAGACATACTAACTGTTTGCTTTGCTGTAGATGGCATCAGGTTATTTAGATTTAGACATACTAACTGTTTGCTTTGCTGTAGATGGCATCAGGTTATTTAGATTTAGACATACTAACTGTTTGCTTTGCTGTAGATGGCATCAGGTTATTTAGATTTAGACATACTAACTGTTTGCTTTGCTGTAGATGGCATCAGGTTATTTAGATTTAGACATACTAACTGTTTGCTTTGCTGTAGATGGCATCAGGTTATTTAGATTTACACATACTAACTGTTTGCTTTGCTGTAGATGGCATCAGGTTATTTAGATTTAGACATACTAACTGTTTGCTTTGCTGTAGATGGCATCAGGTTATTTAGATTTAGACATACTAACTGTTTGCTTTGCTGTAGATGGCATCAGGTTATTTAGATTTAGACATACTAACTGTTTGCTTTGCTGTAGATGGCATCAGGTTATTTAGATTTACACATACTAACTGTTTGCTTTGCTGTAGATGGCATCAGGTTATTTAGATTTAGACATACTAACTGTTTGCTTTGCTGCAGATGGCATCAGGTTATTTAGATTTAGACATACTAACTGTTTGCTTTGCTGTAGATGGCATCAGGTTATTTAGATTTAGACATACTAACTGTTTGCTTTGCTGTAGATGGCATCAGGTTATTTAGATTTACACATACTAACTGTTTGCTTTGCTGTAGATGGCATCAGGTTATTTAGATTTACACATACTAACTGTTTGCTTTGCTGTAGATGGCATCAGGTTATTTAGATTTAGACATACTAACTGTTTGCTTTGCTGTAGATGGCATCAGGTTATTTAGATTTAGACATACTAACTGTTTGCTTTGCTGTAGATGGCATCAGGTTATTTAGATTTACACATACTAACTGTTTGCTTTGCTGTAGATGGCATCAGGTTATTTAGATTTAGACATACTAACTGTTTGCTTTGCTGCAGATGGCATCAGGTTATTTAGATTTAGACATACTAACTGTTTGCTTTGCTGTAGATGGCATCAGGTTATTTAGATTTACACATACTAACTGTTTGCTTTGCTGTAGATGGCATCAGGTTATTTAGATTTAGACATACTAACTGTTTGCTTTGCTGCAGATGGCATCAGGTTATTTAGATTTAGACATACTAACTGTTTGCTTTGCTGTAGATGGCATCAGGTTATTTAGATTTAGACATACTAACTGTTTGCTTTGCTGCAGATGGCATCAGGTTATTTAGATTTAGACATACTAACTGTTTGCTTTGCTGCAGATGGCATCAGGTTATTTAGATTTACACATACTAACTGTTTGCTTTGCTGTAGATGGCATCAGGTTATTTAGATTTACACATACTAACTGTTTGCTTTGCTGTAGATGGCATCAGGTTATTTAGATTTAGACATACTAACTGTTTGCTTTGCTGCAGATGGCATCAGGTTATTTAGATTTACACATACTAACTGTTTGCTTTGCTGTAGATGGCATCAGGTTATTTAGATTTAGACATACTAACTGTTTGCTTTGCTGTAGATGGCATCAGGTTATTTAGATTTACACATACTAACTGTTTGCTTTGCTGTAGATGGCATCAGGTTATTTAGATTTACACATACTAACTGTTTGCTTTGCTGTAGATGGCATCAGGTTATTTAGATTTACACATACTAACTGTTTGCTTTGCTGTAGATGGCATCAGGTTATTTAGATTTACACATACTAACTGTTTGCTTTGCTGTAGATGGCATCAGGTTATTTAGATTTACACATACTAACTGTTTGCTTTGCTGTAGATGGCATCAGGTTATTTAGATTTACACATACTAACTGTTTGCTTTGCTGTAGATGGCATCAGGTTATTTAGATTTACACATACTAACTGTTTGCTTTGCTGCAGATGGCATCAGGTTATTTAGATTTACACATACTAACTGTTTGCTTTGCTGTAGATGGCATCAGGTTATTTAGATTTAGACATACTAACTGTTTGCTTTGCTGCAGATGGCATCAGGTTATTTAGATTTACACATACTAACTGTTTGCTTTGCTGCAGATGGCATCAGGTTATTTAGATTTAGACATACTAACTGTTTGCTTTGCTGCAGATGGCATCAGGTTATTTAGATTTACACATACTAACTGTTTGCTTTGCTGCAGATGGCATCAGGTTATTTAGATTTACACATACTAACTGTTTGCTTTGCTGTAGATGGCATCAGGTTATTTAGATTTAGACATACTAACTGTTTGCTTTGCTGTAGATGGCATCAGGTTATTTAGATTTAGACATACTAACTGTTTGCTTTGCTGTAGATGGCATCAGGTTATTTAGATTTAGACATACTAACTGTTTGCTTTGCTGTAGATGGCATCAGGTTATTTAGATTTACACATACTAACTGTTTGCTTTGCTGCAGATGGCATCAGGTTATTTAGATTTACACATACTAACTGTTTGCTTTGCTGTAGATGGCATCAGGTTATTTAGATTTAGACATACTAACTGTTTGCTTTGCTGTAGATGGCATCAGGTTATTTAGATTTAGACATACTAACTGTTTGCTTTGCTGTAGATGGCATCAGGTTATTTAGATTTAGACATACTAACTGTTTGCTTTGCTGTAGATGGCATCAGGTTATTTAGATTTAGACATACTAACTGTTTGCTTTGCTGTAGATGGCATCAGGTTATTTAGATTTAGACATACTAACTGTTTGCTTTGCTGTAGATGGCATCAGGTTATTTAGATTTAGACATACTAACTGTTTGCTTTGCTGTAGATGGCATCAGGTTATTTAGATTTAGACATACTAACTGTTTGCTTTGCTGCAGATGGCATCAGGTTATTTAGATTTAGACATACTAACTGTTTGCTTTGCTGCAGATGGCATCAGGTTATTTAGATTTACACATACTAACTGTTTGCTTTGCTGCAGATGGCATCAGGTTATTTAGATTTACACATACTAACTGTTTGCTTTGCTGTAGATGGCATCAGGTTATTTAGATTTAGACATACTAACTGTTTGCTTTGCTGCAGATGGCATCAGGTTATTTAGATTTAGACATACTAACTGTTTGCTTTGCTGCAGATGGCATCAGGTTATTTAGATTTACACATACTAACTGTTTGCTTTGCTGTAGATGGCATCAGGTTATTTAGATTTACACATACTAACTGTTTGCTTTGCTGCAGATGGCATCAGGTTATTTAGATTTACACATACTAACTGTTTGCTTTGCTGCAGATGGCATCAGGTTATTTAGATTTACACATACTAACTGTTTGCTTTGCTGCAGATGGCATCAGGTTATTTAGATTTACACATACTAACTGTTTGCTTTGCTGCAGATGGCATCAGGTTATTTAGATTTACACATACTAACTGTTTGCTTTGCTGCAGATGGCATCAGGTTATTTAGATTTAGACATACTAACTGTTTGCTTTGCTGTAGATGGCATCAGGTTATTTAGATTTACACATACTAACTGTTTGCTTTGCTGTAGATGGCATCAGGTTATTTAGATTTAGACATACTAACTGTTTGCTTTGCTGTAGATGGCATCAGGTTATTTAGATTTAGACATACTAACTGTTTGCTTTGCTGTAGATGGCATCAGGTTATTTAGATTTACACATACTAACTGTTTGCTTTGCTGTAGATGGCATCAGGTTATTTAGATTTAGACATACTAACTGTTTGCTTTGCTGTAGATGGCATCAGGTTATTTAGATTTAGACATACTAACTGTTTGCTTTGCTGTAGATGGCATCAGGTTATTTAGATTTAGACATACTAACTGTTTGCTTTGCTGTAGATGGCATCAGGTTATTTAGATTTACACATACTAACTGTTTGCTTTGCTGCAGATGGCATCAGGTTATTTAGATTTACACATACTAACTGTTTGCTTTGCTGTAGATGGCATCAGGTTATTTAGATTTAGACATACTAACTGTTTGCTTTGCTGTAGATGGCATCAGGTTATTTAGATTTAGACATACTAACTGTTTGCTTTGCTGTAGATGGCATCAGGTTATTTAGATTTAGACATACTAACTGTTTGCTTTGCTGTAGATGGCATCAGGTTATTTAGATTTACACATACTAACTGTTTGCTTTGCTGTAGATGGCATCAGGTTATTTAGATTTACACATACTAACTGTTTGCTTTGCTGTAGATGGCATCAGGTTATTTAGATTTACACATACTAACTGTTTGCTTTGCTGCAGATGGCATCAGGTTATTTAGATTTACACATACTAACTGTTTGCTTTGCTGCAGATGGCATCAGGTTATTTAGATTTACACATACTAACTGTTTGCTTTGCTGCAGATGGCATCAGGTTATTTAGATTTACACATACTAACTGTTTGCTTTGCTGCAGATGGCATCAGGTTATTTAGATTTACACATACTAACTGTTTGCTTTGCTGCAGATGGCATCAGGTTATTTAGATTTAGACATACTAACTGTTTGCTTTGCTGTAGATGGCATCAGGTTATTTAGATTTACACATACTAACTGTTTGCTTTGCTGTAGATGGCATCAGGTTATTTAGATTTAGACATACTAACTGTTTGCTTTGCTGTAGATGGCATCAGGTTATTTAGATTTAGACATACTAACTGTTTGCTTTGCTGTAGATGGCATCAGGTTATTTAGATTTACACATACTAACTGTTTGCTTTGCTGTAGATGGCATCAGGTTATTTAGATTTAGACATACTAACTGTTTGCTTTGCTGTAGATGGCATCAGGTTATTTAGATTTAGACATACTAACTGTTTGCTTTGCTGTAGATGGCATCAGGTTATTTAGATTTAGACATACTAACTGTTTGCTTTGCTGTAGATGGCATCAGGTTATTTAGATTTACACATACTAACTGTTTGCTTTGCTGCAGATGGCATCAGGTTATTTAGATTTACACATACTAACTGTTTGCTTTGCTGTAGATGGCATCAGGTTATTTAGATTTAGACATACTAACTGTTTGCTTTGCTGTAGATGGCATCAGGTTATTTAGATTTAGACATACTAACTGTTTGCTTTGCTGTAGATGGCATCAGGTTATTTAGATTTAGACATACTAACTGTTTGCTTTGCTGTAGATGGCATCAGGTTATTTAGATTTACACATACTAACTGTTTGCTTTGCTGTAGATGGCATCAGGTTATTTAGATTTACACATACTAACTGTTTGCTTTGCTGTAGATGGCATCAGGTTATTTAGATTTACACATACTAACTGTTTGCTTTGCTGTAGATGGCATCAGGTTATTTAGATTTACACATACTAACTGTTTGCTTTGCTGTAGATGGCATCAGGTTATTTAGATTTAGACATACTAACTGTTTGCTTTGCTGTAGATGGCATCAGGTTATTTAGATTTAGACATACTAACTGTTTGCTTTGCTGTAGATGGCATCAGGTTATTTAGATTTAGACATACTAACTGTTTGCTTTGCTGTAGATGGCATCAGGTTATTTAGATTTACACATACTAACTGTTTGCTTTGCTGTAGATGGCATCAGGTTATTTAGATTTACACATACTAACTGTTTGCTTTGCTGTAGATGGCATCAGGTTATTTAGATTTACACATACTAACTGTTTGCTTTGCTGTAGATGGCATCAGGTTATTTAGATTTACACATACTAACTGTTTGCTTTGCTGTAGATGGCATCAGGTTATTTAGATTTACACATACTAACTGTTTGCTTTGCTGTAGATGGCATCAGGTTATTTAGATTTACACATACTAACTGTTTGCTTTGCTGTAGATGGCATCAGGTTATTTAGATTTACACATACTAACTGTTTGCTTTGCTGTAGATGGCATCAGGTTATTTAGATTTACACATACTAACTGTTTGCTTTGCTGTAGATGGCATCAGGTTATTTAGATTTAGACATACTAACTGTTTGCTTTGCTGTAGATGGCATCAGGTTATTTAGATTTAGACATACTAACTGTTTGCTTTGCTGTAGATGGCATCAGGTTATTTAGATTTACACATACTAACTGTTTGCTTTGCTGTAGATGGCATCAGGTTATTTAGATTTACACATACTAACTGTTTGCTTTGCTGTAGATGGCATCAGGTTATTTAGATTTAGACATACTAACTGTTTGCTTTGCTGTAGATGGCATCAGGTTATTTAGATTTACACATACTAACTGTTTGCTTTGCTGTAGATGGCATCAGGTTATTTAGATTTAGACATACTAACTGTTTGCTTTGCTGTAGATGGCATCAGGTTATTTAGATTTACACATACTAACTGTTTGCTTTGCTGTAGATGGCATCAGGTTATTTAGATTTACACATACTAACTGTTTGCTTTGCTGCAGATGGCATCAGGTTATTTAGATTTACACATACTAACTGTTTGCTTTGCTGTAGATGGCATCAGGTTATTTAGATTTACACATACTAACTGTTTGCTTTGCTGCAGATGGCATCAGGTTATTTAGATTTACACATACTAACTGTTTGCTTTGCTGTAGATGGCATCAGGTTATTTAGATTTAGACATACTAACTGTTTGCTTTGCTGCAGATGGCATCAGGTTATTTAGATTTAGACATACTAACTGTTTGCTTTGCTGTAGATGGCATCAGGTTATTTAGATTTACACATACTAACTGTTTGCTTTGCTGCAGATGGCATCAGGTTATTTAGATTTACACATACTAACTGTTTGCTTTGCTGCAGATGGCATCAGGTTATTTAGATTTAGACATACTAACTGTTTGCTTTGCTGTAGATGGCATCAGGTTATTTAGATTTAGACATACTAACTGTTTGCTTTGCTGTAGATGGCATCAGGTTATTTAGATTTAGACATACTAACTGTTTGCTTTGCTGTAGATGGCATCAGGTTATTTAGATTTAGACATACTAACTGTTTGCTTTGCTGTAGATGGCATCAGGTTATTTAGATTTACACATACTAACTGTTTGCTTTGCTGCAGATGGCATCAGGTTATTTAGATTTAGACATACTAACTGTTTGCTTTGCTGCAGATGGCATCAGGTTATTTAGATTTAGACATACTAACTGTTTGCTTTGCTGTAGATGGCATCAGGTTATTTAGATTTACACATACTAACTGTTTGCTTTGCTGTAGATGGCATCAGGTTATTTAGATTTAGACATACTAACTGTTTGCTTTGCTGTAGATGGCATCAGGTTATTTAGATTTAGACATACTAACTGTTTGCTTTGCTGTAGATGGCATCAGGTTATTTAGATTTACACATACTAACTGTTTGCTTTGCTGTAGATGGCATCAGGTTATTTAGATTTACACATACTAACTGTTTGCTTTGCTGCAGATGGCATCAGGTTATTTAGATTTACACATACTAACTGTTTGCTTTGCTGCAGATGGCATCAGGTTATTTAGATTTACACATACTAACTGTTTGCTTTGCTGTAGATGGCATCAGGTTATTTAGATTTAGACATACTAACTGTTTGCTTTGCTGTAGATGGCATCAGGTTATTTAGATTTACACATACTAACTGTTTGCTTTGCTGTAGATGGCATCAGGTTATTTAGATTTAGACATACTAACTGTTTGCTTTGCTGTAGATGGCATCAGGTTATTTAGATTTACACATACTAACTGTTTGCTTTGCTGTAGATGGCATCAGGTTATTTAGATTTACACATACTAACTGTTTGCTTTGCTGCAGATGGCATCAGGTTATTTAGATTTACACATACTAACTGTTTGCTTTGCTGTAGATGGCATCAGGTTATTTAGATTTACACATACTAACTGTTTGCTTTGCTGTAGATGGCATCAGGTTATTTAGATTTAGACATACTAACTGTTTGCTTTGCTGTAGATGGCATCAGGTTATTTAGATTTAGACATACTAACTGTTTGCTTTGCTGTAGATGGCATCAGGTTATTTAGATTTACACATACTAACTGTTTGCTTTGCTGTAGATGGCATCAGGTTATTTAGATTTAGACATACTAACTGTTTGCTTTGCTGTAGATGGCATCAGGTTATTTAGATTTACACATACTAACTGTTTGCTTTGCTGTAGATGGCATCAGGTTATTTAGATTTAGACATACTAACTGTTTGCTTTGCTGTAGATGGCATCAGGTTATTTAGATTTACACATACTAACTGTTTGCTTTGCTGTAGATGGCATCAGGTTATTTAGATTTAGACATACTAACTGTTTGCTTTGCTGTAGATGGCATCAGGTTATTTAGATTTACACATACTAACTGTTTGCTTTGCTGTAGATGGCATCAGGTTATTTAGATTTACACATACTAACTGTTTGCTTTGCTGTAGATGGCATCAGGTTATTTAGATTTACACATACTAACTGTTTGCTTTGCTGTAGATGGCATCAGGTTATTTAGATTTAGACATACTAACTGTTTGCTTTGCTGTAGATGGCATCAGGTTATTTAGATTTAGACATACTAACTGTTTGCTTTGCTGTAGATGGCATCAGGTTATTTAGATTTACACATACTAACTGTTTGCTTTGCTGTAGATGGCATCAGGTTATTTAGATTTAGACATACTAACTGTTTGCTTTGCTGCAGATGGCATCAGGTTATTTAGATTTACACATACTAACTGTTTGCTTTGCTGTAGATGGCATCAGGTTATTTAGATTTAGACATACTAACTGTTTGCTTTGCTGTAGATGGCATCAGGTTATTTAGATTTACACATACTAACTGTTTGCTTTGCTGTAGATGGCATCAGGTTATTTAGATTTAGACATACTAACTGTTTGCTTTGCTGCAGATGGCATCAGGTTATTTAGATTTAGACATACGTCACACCAACTAGTTTTGTTAGTGCTGTTTTGTTCCATTGTCTCTGTTCTCTGCTGTTGTTTGCTTCGAAGGGGACATTGTTAACACTTATACTGTGGTGCAACCATCGAGATGGTCTACGTAATTTTGGGGGCGGGGGCAGCTTACCTCTCACATCAGAGGGTGCAGTGGGGGGCTTGCCCCCTGCAATAAAAGATTTTTTGTGCTTTAATTTGTTTATTTTTGCACACCATTTTCAGTTTGTAATTTGTGATGAACAGTGAACAGAAAAAAATGATCATTGAAATTGCATAATTAAACCCTTCACACACATTCAGATATCTGATGCCTGCATGTTTGAGGGCTTTGTTGCTGCTGGTGCCCAGTTATTTAAGGTTCAGGTTCACATCGGAGTTTGAGCACTAATATTGTGAGTATGAATAGCAGGTGCATCACTCAATAAAACTCATTTTATATCGTTATTGAGTTTGTTTCATTTTATAAAGTGCAGTTTAATTACTGTTACTGTTGTTTTATAAGGTGGATCATTATTTTATACTTTTGGATAGGACTGATAATGTTTGGATGTTTGAATATATAGACTGCCTACACCAAAAATTATTTTTTGTTAAAATGGATTCAAAATACTAAATAAGATTGTCATAGTTTACCTGAATTAGTATCAGGCATCAACTGCTGGAAGTTTGGATATATTGTTGAAGAAGCATTGGGAATACATTATTCCTGATGTAAACTGTGTTAACTGTGTTAATGAAGATATTAATGCAGTGTCTTTAAGGTTATTCTTAAAAATAGTATTTGAGTTTTACAGGGTGGGTTATTTTGTTTATTATAGCAATAACCTGGACATGGGTAATGCTGGATTTACCCACAGTTGATGTGGTTTGGTCACAAGAGCAAAGCCCGAGTGATCAAACAATGCCAACTGTGGGTAAATCCAGCATTACCAGCACCCAGCCATGGGTTATTGCTATTATACAATGGCATTATTTAAGAAAAAAGTTAGTTACTGTTCTTAAATAATGTCCTTGTATAAGGGTGTTGTGCTGCTCTTCCCCATTTTTACCCCAGTATCCTGGGGCTTTCCTGATATACTGCACATGCATATGGGACTTTTCTTCCTATACTTACACAGTACATTAGTGCTGTGTAAAGGAAGCAATGGAGAAAGGAAGATCTCTGTTGCTTTTTTTTTTTTAATTATAAAAAAAAATGAAATCAGGAGACTTTCAATGAACAAGAGAGATGGGAGACAGAAAATATATGGATAATCAGGTACGTTTTTCTAGTTTTGTATAACGTACGTGATTATCATAGGTTCATAGGTTCATAGGTTCATAGGTTCATACTAGGCTATCTGCCCTAGGGCATTTATAAGCCTAGCCAGAATGTGTTTGGCTTTCGCCACCCATTTTAAATTTATTTTGCTATGCCCTTTTTCGAGGTTAGTATACTGTGCCTCTATCTAACAGTGACACAGAAGTGATACCCGGGGTAAACCTACGATCTCCCATCCACTCATCAAGATTCCTCTTGAAGAGAGTCAATGAGGGACTCTGCCTAACCTGGACTGGGATTTTATTCCAGAGTGAAGGGAGCCTCTGGGTTATGAATCTGTCCCTCCAGCATGTCCTATTTATTTCAGTGCTGAGGTTCAAGTCTCTCGAGCGTAGCTCGATGGGATTTGGATTTTCTGAGGTGCAGCATGTCCATTAATTCCGGGTTGGACATGGCTTTAAACGTCAGGCACAGATCTCCTCTGAACAGGCGGTATGCCACTGAGTAGAGCTGGAGTTTCTTTAACCGGGCAGCATATGGCATCTGTTTGAGCCCTTTGATCCTCTTGGTGAGGTACTTTTGGGGTCTTTCCAGTTGCTGCAGGTGTCTGGTAAGGTACATCCCAAAAGGGGCATTGTACTCAATTATGGGCCTGATGAGGGATGAGTAAAGAGGCACGATGACCTCCCCTGATCTAGATGTGAATCCCTTCATGATTAGGTGGGCTATATAAAATGTTTTTCTAACCACTTTGGCCACATGGTTGTCAAATGAGAGATTGCTATCAACTTGGGTCCCCAGGTCCCTAATTACTTCTTCTGTACTTAATGGATTTCCACCTATGTGGTAATTTGTGGGCACTTTGTTTTGCCAAAGGGATGACTATACATTTTTGGCATTTAGCTTGAGGCCATGGCTCTGGCACCAGTTGTCTGTTTCTATGAGGCCCTTTGGAGGATGCTTGTGTCGGCTGGAGAGTCGATTATGGCACCCAGTTTGCAGTCATCTGCGAACTTGGTCAGCCACAGTCCTTCCGTGTTGGCCTGTACCTCCGAGAAATATATACCGAACAAGAGAGGTCCCAGGACTGAGCCTTGTGGGACACCACTTGTAACTGGTTTGGAGTCTGACATGGCTCCAGCAATTCTAACCATGTGGGTTCTGTCCTTGAGCCAGTTTGCAATCCATCTAGTGACATAGGGGTTTATATTTAAGCTGGTGAGCTTATCTATAATGCCCGAGTGGGGTATTGTATCGAAGGCTTTTGCGAGGTCCAGGTAGGCTGTGTGGACCACCTTCCCTCGCCAATGGCCTTGGTGACTGTTTCAAAGAAATCAACCAGGTTTAAGAGGCAGGATATGCCCTTAACAAAGCCGAACTGGGTAGGATCCAGTGTTTGTAGGTCCCCAATATCTTTATTTATGAGGTCCATGATGATCCTTTCCATAGCTTTGCAGACCAATCTAGTCAGGCTTATGGGGCGATAGTTTCCAGGATCCGTTGAGGCACCACCTTTATGGAGAGGGACCACTTTTGCTGTACGCCACTCTTTGGGCACATATCCTGTAGTAAGGCTGAGATTGAACAGTAGTTTTATGTTTGGGTTTAGCTCTTCTTTGAGTTCATGTAGGACGAGCCCGGGACACCATCTGGTCCCATTGATGCTGTGTTTTTGCTTTGGAGAGGGCGGCTCTTACCTGAGCATCTGAGATGTCAGGGGCAGCACTCTGCTGGGATAGATATTTGCCCTTTGGTGGGAGGGGAGAAGTTTGCGCTGAACCTGTCAGCTAGGATGTTGGCAATGTCTGTGGGTTCGGTGTATTTTTGTCATTTTGGACTAATTCTGAGCATATCTGGGAATTACCACCCAGGTTCCTAACATAACTAAAGAAAGCCTTGTGATTATCCTTAGTGTCCTGTGCAATTTTTCTCTCGAAGCTGGCCTTAGACAATTTTATGTGTGCCCGTAGTTTTTGCTAATACTGATCAGTGATGCCTTCCCTTTTGGGATTTTGCTTTATCATTTAGTAGCTTCCTCCTTCTATTGTATAGTTTGTTTATGGCTGGGGTCCACCAGACAGGACGTCTGCCTTTGGAGGATTGGGTCTTGGTTTTATTTGGGATCGCATGATCCATGCATTCCTGAAGGTGTTCATAGAATGCTTATAAAGGATTCTGCGGTCTGGGCTGCATTTTCCACAGGCCCGGGGGCTTTGAAGGATTCCACCTCAGTTTTGAGGAGTGTAAAATTTGCTTTATAGAAGTTTTACACTGTGGTTTTCTGGGCAGGGGGTGGGGTCGGGATGTGAATATCCAGTGAGATTAGTTTATGGTCTGATCTTACCAGTGAGGGATACACTTCTGGTCTGGAGCATAGAGTCCCCATGTTGGTGATGATCAGGTCCAGTATGTTTTCCCCTCTTGTGGGAGTGGTAACAAGTTGTTCCATAGCATTTGAGTTTATAAATTCTAGGAACCTTTGGGCTAGGTGTTGGAGCTAGAGTAATGCTCCCAGTCTATGTTTGGGTAGTTGAAGTCGCCCAATATAATGGTGTTTGGAGAGACCTTCATATTTTCCAGTGTTCTCAGGAAGGCCGAGTGGGGTTCCTGGGTTTGGGAGGGTGGTCTGTAGCAGGCTATAAACTGGAAGGCAGTTTTACCCACTGTTAGTTGCACATGGATAGTCTCTGATGCTTCGTGCTTTGCCACCAACCTGGAGGTGTGGGTATCTTTGATGAATATCGATACTCCCCCTCCTTTTGTGGTTCGGTCCAAGTTTTGGGGCCGAAAAGCATGGTATGAGGTATAACCTGGTAGTGCTGGGGTGCTCTCGGGAGCCCTGAACCAGGTTTCTGTTACTGCACAGATATCGATGTTCTCCATGCTAAGGAGAGTTTCGAAAGTGCATCTTGAGGTTTAGACTTCTGGCGTTGAGTAGCATTACTCTTAGTTTCTTATCCCTTGTGATACCTATGGAGGTGGGTTTGTCTTTTGTTTCTCTCCTGTCTCTGTCTTTCATTTGAAGTCTCTGGTTTTTGTGAGTAGACATGAGTTACCGAAAAATGTCAGTCAGATATACAAATTATTTGGTCGCTGTATACCACAGTGCTTCTGAGCATGCCCAAAAAGAAATTAACTCAAAAAATGGACTTGGCTATACAACTTCAAAAAGTCTGACATCTAGGGTACTTTGACATGCATATCATTCCATACACACTGTAAGTAAACATAGTTAGGGGATCAAGCTTAAACATAATTTATCTCTGTGCATGCTTTATATACTGGAATTTAGCACATTAATGGAGTCTGCACATGTACTAATGCCAGACAAGAGTAAAATTTTAGTAGCATATATTAATGGAAGAAAGTCTGGGTGACTGGACTTTTTTCCCCATTGGTATATGCTCGATTTACAAAGGGCACACTGATTGGGCTGACCAATCAGCGTGCTCATTTTTGAATGTTAATGGCCAGTCATTGTATAATTATATTTATCACATTTTTATTTTACCATTGCATCATTTCTTTTATTTATATTTGCTTTGTCAGGAGGAGTATGATACATGCACTGTGTAAGATCAAGCTTATGTTTAAAAGGAGCTTTGTTAGTATTTGGTGATGTCAGCCACCTATGGTTATTTGCTGATCTGGAACTACTGGATGATATTTCCCAGATGGATTTGTGCCAACATGTACAGACACCATTTTTGATGCAGATTCTTAAGGAGAATTACAAGAACACTTGAAGAATATTATATTCATAAAGTAGCAGAAAGCATTCTAAGAGCTAAGCCAATATGGGAATGGAGAAAGGAGATTCTGCTAATAGGGATTATTGCAATTAGGGGTACAAAGAACAGGTGATAGGGGGCAGGAAATTACTGGAGAAAACTGGCAAAGGAACCAAGGCATTGGGAGCAAATAATTAGAGAGGGAAAGGTAATCAAATGGGATGAGTCAAAGAAGATATTTGGACAGCAGACTAAAGATTGTCTTCCCTATCGAGGATTGATTTTAGAACATAGACAAAGAGAAAGGAATAGGGGGATCCTAATTGAAAGACCAGCACTGGTAGAGTTTTTGTTAGAATCTAGAACAGAAGCTGCTGTTAAAAAAGGGATCATTAGTACGCCATATAAAATATTGCACAATAACGGTAAGAACCAATCAGAAGAGGATAGAAAGGATTGAAAAGAGAGATTGAATAAGCAATTCACAAAGTAACAATGGGAAGATATACTTTATGCTCCCAAATATGTTACAAAGTCCAGAAGATTCAGGATTTTTGCTTAAGTGTTTGCAAAGTTATTTTTATACCCCAAGCAGACTCCAAAGAATTTTTTTCTCAGGTGGATTGCAAATGTTGCAGGTGTGATGGGGAAGAAAGCGATAATTGGGAACATACTTTAAAAATTCCCTGTAGACTACTCTGTCAGAAATAATGGGTGAGCAAATTGGTGTGACTAAGGAAATGATTTTTTGAGCTCTAATACAGAATCAGAATTCAAAAAGTAAATAAAAGCTGTGTCAGTACGAATAAATTTATTATAATCCAAGCCAATAGAAAGCACTTTCGTCTCTTATGCAAGAGACTTCTTCAGATTATAGCTTTACCATAAAAAAACATATGCTTTAAATACTACATTAATTAACATTTTAAAACACCATTTAACATTTAAAAGCACAGTGACATAAAAATGTACAGCAACCATGCATACATTAATGCTTCAACCCCTTTCTTTTTAAATACATTACAAACTCTTCACTGTTATTTAAACCTGGAGGGAAACAAGCATTTAGTTTAACTTGCCAACAATATTCTAGCCAACCTAGTTCTTCTTCAACATTTACTGACATAATATTTTGATGCACAGTGTCCAAAACTGTACATTTAAAATTAATTTTACATTTCTTATCAACGTAATGTTTGCTCATAGCATTGTCATTGTTTTCACAATCAAGTGAGATCGTGGGCTCAAGTGATGGCAGATGGAAGCAATGATAAATTTAATTATTCAAATAAGCAGCAGCAATGGCCACAAAAAAAACTGGCATGGCAGAAAGGGTCCAGGGAAAACTGGAACAGGAAACAACAATACTGGAAGACTTAGGTACTGTAAATTTCAAAATTATTAATCTATCCAGTAAAAAAATGTCTTATGGAGATTGTTGTGTGTTAAGTAAAGGGTGGAATTTTGCTCCAGCGCAAAGAGTGAATAAGTTGGTGATGATCAATGAAATTAGAGACTATGTGAGGAAATTAAATTTGAGCATTTTACTTGGTGCACAAATGCAAGGTAATTGTGAAATGTATAAACCAAGTTGCTATAATCCACCGTTAATCAAAGAATTAGAAATGTTCCTCAATGTATGTGAATTTCAGATGCTTGAAATGTTAGGTAATGATATGAATTTTAGATATTATAATCTAACAAAAAAAGAAAATGAATGTTTAGATGCTTTAGTCAAAAATGAAGACGTTTTAATTTTTAAAGCTGACAAGGGTGGTTCTATGGTATTGATGGACAGAAATGAATATGAAAATAAAATGAAAGAAATGTTTTCTGACATAAATTTTTATGGACCTGTGAATATGTCAGAAGTAAAAAACGGATTTTCATTAATTGATTCCTGTGTGGAAGAATGGTTCTACACAGGAAGAATTGATCAGAAAACTAAAATAAATCTATCTAATAACAACCCAAAAATAAGTAGGATTGTTGGTATTCCAAAGATCCATAAAAACCTAGATTCCCCACCATTAAGACCCATAGTGGTGAGTAGAAATAGCAAAACTGAAGGGATGTCAGTGTTTGTTGACAAGCATCTACAGAGGGTAGTATCAAGGGGTAAGACTTATATAAAAGATAGTTATGACTGTATAAAAAAACTGGAAGAGATTCAGGTGTCTGATTCACATATACTGGCTACATTAGATATTAATTCTTTGTATACCATGATTCCGAATAAAAAAGGAATGGAGACAGTAAGGGTAGAACTATTAGAATCTAAAGTGTTCTCCCCAAGTACAGTAGGGTTATTAATGGAGATGATTGATTTAGTTTTGAGCCATGATTATTTAGAGTTTTATGATCAAATACATGTTCAAACAAATGGTGTTGCAATGGGTGCTGCTCTAGCCCCTAGTTATGCTAATATGTTTATGTAAGGTTGGGAAAGAGCCAATATTTTAGAAAGTGAACATAGTAAACATATAGTCAAGATGTTAAGATTTATTGATGATGTCCTTTTAGTGTGTGATGGTACTATTAATGAGTTAAATAATTGTTTAAATTACATTAATAATGTTTGTTCCTATATAAAATTTACATATAGTTATAAAGCAGATAAAATCAATTTTTTAGATCTGACAATATATAAATATGATAATAAATTAATTTCTAAGATTTATAAGAGAGATTGTCAAAATAATATGTGTTTGCATTATTCTAGTTTGCATCCTAAAAGTTAATATTGTTAAGGGACAACTTAAAAGAATTAGTAATTTAACTAAAGATGATGAATTGTTTGAGCTTGAAGCTTTAAATTTTTGTAAAAGGATGGAAATAAGAGGATACCCTCAAGATGAAGTACAAAGGTTGCTCACTGATGAATTAATTAAGAGGAATAATATTGGAAATAATGTCAATATGAATGATGGTGATAAAACACATAAAAATTATAGTACAGCATTAGCAATACAAAATAGTACAGATTCGAACACTATAAAGAATATAGTGAGGAGAAACTGGGGAATTTTAAAAGGAAATAGAGAAATTATGGAGAAAATAGGGAATGAACCCAAGTTTGTACAGAAAAGGGCTAGAAACTTTAAAGATCTTTTTCAAAGTAAACTAAATAAAGTTAAAGAAGCTGAGGTAAGAAAAGGGATGGTTAAATGTTATAATTGTAACTATTGCCAATATTTATTTACTGATAGTAGTGAATTATTAGTGGGGAAAACAGTAGTCCAAGTCCCAGGGAGGTTTACTTGTAAATCAAAAAATCTTATTTATTTATTGATGTGCTCAGAATGTAGATCATTTTATGTGGGAAGAACAAAGAGAGAACTATACAAAAGAATTTATGAACATAATTATGCTATTAGTAATGGAGATACAAAAAATGCTATGAGCAAACATTACATTGATAAGAAATGTAAAATTAATTTTAAATGTATAGTTTTGGACACTGCGCATCAAAATATTAAGTCAGTAAATGTTGAAGAAGAACTAGGTTGGCTAGAATATTGTTGGCAAGTTAAACTAAATGCTTGTTTCCCTCCAGGTTTAAATAACAGGGAAGAGTTTGTAATGTATTTAAAAAGGAAGGGGTTGAAGCATTAATGCATGCATGGTCACTGTGCATTTTTATGTCACTGTGCTTTTAAATGTTAAATGGTGTTTTAAAATGTTAATTAATGTAGTATTTAAAGCATATGTTTTTTATGGTAAAGCCATAGTCTGAAGAAGTCTTTTGCATAAGAGACAAAAGCGCTTACTATTGGCTTGGATTATAATAAATTTCTTCGTACTGACACAGCTTTTGTTTACTTTTTGGATTTTTTGAGTTATTTGCTTGCTGCTTTTGTTGGAGTCACATAATCAGAATTGTCTAATCATAGTAAGGCCTTATGGCTAGTTTAATTCTGGTGGCTAACAAATCAAGAACCAGAGACAGATAGAAAAACAACGAATAAACACACAATACCCATTGCAGTACAGCACAAACATAAAATTAATTATAATTTAAGGTATTCCCTCTGTCTGTAAGCAGTAAGGCTCAGAGGATATTATTTATTTATTTTATTTTATTTTATTTTATTTTACATTTGTTGACCGGGCTAGTCTAGCTGGATACATGTCCATTTTCAGTAGAGGCCCGGGGAGAAAAGCTCCATGTTGAGTACAACAAGCCATTAACAAATGATATACAAAATAACAATATACAATAAAAAACACCAAATTAAGTACAATCATGAACAAGTATACAGAAGAATACAGCAAAATGATTTTTTTTATAACATGATAACAGGATAACATGATGACATAAGGAAACAATTACATGTGATAAACTTGGGTTTGACCTTAGTTGTTCACTTGAATACCATGTGGTTTGAGCAGGACACGTAATAAGAGAAAAGTTCCCAGTTCACCTCAGAGGGCAAAATGACAGTTTCTCATATAATTTTAACCAAGTCTAAAAAAAATAACATGCTGTGATAATAAGAAATAACTTGTATTTTTCAGGGTTTTAATAATTGTTGGGAATATGTAACAAACAGTGAATACATGA
The DNA here is from genome assembly GCF_019279795.1 of Protopterus annectens. Taxonomy (NCBI): domain Eukaryota; kingdom Metazoa; phylum Chordata; order Ceratodontiformes; family Protopteridae; genus Protopterus; species Protopterus annectens. The sequence continues at coordinate 1,707,385,209 of NC_056729.1, read as the reverse complement.
CTTAAATAATAGTAGCTAACCTTATGAATATAGATGAATATAGTGATTTCTGCAATGTGTGGTATGATACTAAAGTAATTTTCAATTATCAGATTTGGGTGGAACAGTATACACTGAAAAACAGGAATCACAGCCATAAGCATGTGCCCTACACACCTGCTTAATATATCTTAAGTTACTGTGTGTTAGTGGAATAGCAGTCACTTCCCAACATAAACACACACACACACACACACACACACACACACACACACACACACACACACACACACTGTCAAATATAAACATGAAAATTGTATTCACTGGTTCATAGGTTCATAGACTCATAGGAGTTTACTAGGCTAACAACCCTAGAGCCCTTACAAGCCTAATCATATTTATCCCGAGTTGCTCCAATTGTCAGTGAATAGGTGAGCAAAGTTCATAGAGACTGTGGTTACTTATACCAACTGCCTCTGTCTATGAGAGACATGGGCACCACTCCAGGAGGGAATTTGGGGTCACCCATCCATTGATCTAGGTTGCGTTTGAAGAGGGTCAAAGAGGGGCTTTGTTTCATGTGAATTGGAAGCTTGTTCCAGAGAAGTGGCAGTTTCTGTGAGATGTATCTATCCCTTCAGCATGATCTGTTCATGTCAGAGGCTAGGTTAAGATCCCTGGAGTGAGTGACCCTCATGTAGTTTGATTTATGAGTGTGTAGGATTTCCATCAAGGCTGGGTCAGAGACTGTCTTGTAAGCCAGGTACAAATCACCCCTTAACAGCCTGTAGGAGACAAAACACAGTGACAGGGCTTTCAGTCTTTCCACATAAGACTTGTTTTGTGTACCCTGTAATTCCTTGGTGAGAAACCACTGTTGTCCCTCCAACTGTTGCAGGTGTCTGGTGAGTTACATGCAAACGGGAGCATTATACTCAATTAGTGGTCTAACGAGGGCTAAGTACAATGGAATTATAACATCCTTAGATCTAGATCCAATGCCTTTACTTATATTTATTTATTTAACATTTGTTTATTGGGAAGGTCCAACTGGGTATGAGGCCATTTTCAGTGGAGGCCCGGGGAGAAAAGCTCCACAGTACAATTTAAACAGGTTTACAAATCAACATTAGTTACAAAGAGTAAGACTATCACGCAAGAGTACAATTTGTGAATACAATTGTATACCTCAGATACCCTTCCTGATGATTTGAGTGATCACTTCTTTACCTATATAATTAAGTATAAAGCCATAGAACACCATAATCCCATTCTCAGAACTATAAGAACCAAGAATAACATCAACTTAGTCACCTTCCAAGAAGAACTTAAATCTTGTAACTGGTCAGTCCTAAAACAATTATCCCTAGAAGAAGCTGTAGCTTACTTCAATAATAAATTTCTTGAAATCTTGGATTATCATGCTTCCATACGCTCCATCAGAGTAAAATCAAAAATTGCATCATGGCTTACTAATGAAACCAAATCTAAAATTGCCCTTAGAAATAAAGCCTGGACTCTATGGCGCACCACAAAAACTTCTGTAGCTCAAACTAGGTATCGGCTGCTAAGAAATTAAACTAAAAGATCTGTCTTACTTGATAAGAAAAACTATTTACAACAGAAAAATTATAGCAACCCAAAAAAATTCTGGGCAAGTATAACTAGATTAATGCACCCAGGCAAAACCTCCACTCCAACCCCTGCAGCCACCTCTGATAAATTACCCAAGAATGTTGTAAACATCTTCAACTGCTTTTTCACTGAGACCATCCAATCCCTAGCTAGTGAACTACCTCCTAGCTCCCCTATTACAAATCTCTCTACTTCTAATTTCCAACTCTCTTTTAGATTTCATCCAATTGATACTTCATTTATTCAAACTCTACTCAAAAAATTAAAAACCATGACCTTGTCAGCCAATCGTCTCCCCGCTGAGTATCTACAAAAAGCTGCTGATGCTAAAGCCTATCCTATTTCCATTCTTGTCAACCGGTCCATAGCAGAAGCCTCTATCCCCTCCATCTGGAAGATATCCTATATGATTCCACTCCATAAAGGTGGAAGTTCTACCGAACTATCCAATTATGGTCCAATAGCCATACTATCTCCACTTGTCAAAGTTTTGGAAAAATGTATCCATAAGCAGCTAATGCATCATCTTATCCAAAATAATTTACTGTCCAACTCCCAGCATGGTTTTAGGCCTCATCACTCCACCACTACAGCCCTGCTTGCTTTCTCTAATACTATAAATCATAACCGTAATAATAAAAAACTATCCTCAGCCCTCTTCTTAGACCTATCCAAGGCATCTGATATGGTCGATCACCACCTACTAATCCAGACCCTAAAAACTACCTACTTAGACATGACTGCTCTCCATTGGTTCCAATCTTATTTGAATGGCAGGCAGCAGGCAGTACTATGGCAGAATGAACTATCTGCCCTCTTACCTAAGTCTCTGGGAACCCCTTTTGTTTTCTATATTCATTAACAATCTCCATACTGTCATACCAAATGCAACTTGCATACAGTATGCAGATGACTCCACTCTGATATGTTCAGCTTCCTCTCAGTCAGATCTGTGCTCAGAATCTCAGTTAATGTTTAACACAGTTGAAAAATGGCTTTCTGACCATCATCTGATCTTAAACCCTAACAAAACTAAGCTGCTACGTTTTACCCTCACCCATAGGTCTAACCCTCTATCATTTTCTATATACTTTAACAATGGCACCACAATCTCTCCTGACACCCATACAAAACTATTAGGAGTTAATGTCGACAATAACCTTAAATTCAACCTACACATTAACAAAACTATTAAAATCATTAATACAAAACTAGGGTGACTTTAAAAGATCAAGCCTTTCCTTACATCAGCCACTCAAAATACCACTGCCCACTCTCATTTACCGTCAACCTTACTATATGCTTCCCCTGTACTGACTAACCTAGGTAAAACAGAACTCAATAAATTATCATTTTGCTACAATCACATTGCCAGATTCGCCACTGACATGCCTTACAAGGCACATCACTGTACCAATCTAAGATCTATTGGGTGGCCAGACACATCACTGTACCAATCTAAGATCTATTGGGTGGCTAGAATTACCTTCCCGAATCCATCTTAACCAGCTGATAGTTGCCTACAAAGTTTTACACCAACTGGAAAAAAAAAAACAGGACTGAAATCCATAATCTACCCCACAGCAATCTGAATACACTTCGATCTTCAAATAAACTACTTGGCCAAACTGGTTCACCTTCATAACACCAATCACAATATGGTTGACCCCGCTTCTGAGAATACCGAAGTGCGACTGTCCAAAATGTCGAACACCACATATCCGAACAGCAAAATCTCGCCCCCTTTTTGACCCATGGTAGCATTGATGTGGTGGTGTGGCCCAGCCGGAAATGTTGAAATTTGACATTTATTCGACATTTTAAAAGTTTCACGGTTCTGGTTTCACAGAAACAGTTCGACGATGTGGCCAGTCGATCATATGTGCTCGACAATATGAAGGTAAACAGTCCAAACTATCAAAGCTAATAATGCAGCTGGTGCCTATCTGTTTACTATGTAGGTAAAATTTGGAACTCCCTTCCAGCAAATATTACCCTAGAACCCTCTATAGGACAATTCAAGCATAGTCTAAAACTATACCTTAAATTACACTGGACTTGCTCATGTTCTAAACCTGACTAATACATTCTATTATTGTAAAAGAACTGCAGTGTTTTTCAAGCACCTTTGAGACTTATAGACTTCAATTTATGTAAAACTGTTGATTACTAATGTATCTTTTGCTGTTCTGAAATACTTTGCAAATATAGTTTTTGTGCCTTATTTTTGTATGCCTATTCTATGTTTTATGTAGTAAATTATGCATTTGTTTGCACCTTGGAACTTTTTTCTCCAGGCCTTCGCTGAAAATGTACATATAGCCAGGCGGACTGTCCCCGTCAACAAATGTAAAATAAATAAATAAAAGAAAAGAACAAAATATGCAAATGTAAAGCAAGCAATAAAGTCGAACATATATTATATAGAAGGTAGAAGAGAGTTCCTGATATGTATTTTACATAATGCATGAAAAATATATTACAGAATAAGTAGTAAGTTGTAAAAAATATATACACTTTTTGGCAAAAGACTTAGGTAGTAAATTTCAGTCATAATTTCTGACATAGATAAAGGTTAGTGTAAGAATAGAGAGAAGGAACATTACAAGGTTAAGGAATTATAAAAAGGTTAGGTTAGACAGTAAGTGATGCAGGAAGGGAAGTAGGATAGATTAAGGAACGTCTATTAAGACTAGGGAGGAGGGAATGGATAGGAGTACTAAGATGGTATGGAGCACGTGCCACATAAAAGGATTTCATTACTACTGTGAATACATTGTGGTCAAAGCTAAGACTGCTATCAACATGAGTACCCAGATCACATACCATTGAGTCTACACTTAGGGGCATGCTCTCTATAATGTAATTAGCAGGGATGACAGCTTCCCCAAAGGGAATAATAATGTATTTTTTTTGCATTTAGCACAATCGTTTGTCTGCATTAACCCTGTCTGCAGTATATTAACATCATCTGGGGACTCGGTGATTGCTTCCCAATTTCCAATCATCAGCGAACTTAGTCAGCCACAGGCCATCCAAGTTTACTTGGACTTCTGAGAAATAAATTCTGAACAATAAGGGGACAAGCACAGAACCCTGTGGTATGCCACTGGTGACTGGTCTTTTGCTAGAGGTGAAGTCACCCACTTGGACAGTATGTGTCCTGTCAGTGAGACAGTTGGCTACCCATCTGGTAATGTAGAGATTAATTCCCATTTGGTTTCTCTATAATAACTGAATGGGGGATTGTGTCAAATGCCTTGACTAGGACAAGATAGGGGGCACGCACTGTCTTTCCCTCATCCATGGCCTTCATGACTTTCTCAAAGAAGTCAACCATGTTTAACAGTCATGATCTACCTTTAATGAATCCGAACCGGGTTGGCTGTAGAGGTTAGAGAGTATCTATGTCCTTGTTCATAAGGTGCATAATGATTCTTTCCTTGGCCTTGCATATGAAGCTAGTCAAGCTTATTGACCTATATATCCCAGGGTCTGTTGATGGTCCCCCTTTGTACTATGGGATTATTGTTGCTGTTCTCCATTTTGTCGGCACATAGCCAGTTATCAGGCTGTGGTTAAATAGCGTTCCAAGTGGGTTTGCTAGGTTATGTTTTACATTGTTTAAAAGGCAACATGGAATGTTGTCTGGTCCTACTAATGCCATGTTTTTGGCCTTGGAGACCACCAAGATGACTTGCTCTTTTAAGATAATAGGCTGAGGAATGCTGGCAGGCATACTTTGGGGGGTGACTGGAGGTGGCGGGGGGGGGGGGGTGATGTTTTTTCCAACTCTGTCAGCTAACAGGTTGGCTGTTACATCTGGTTGAGTATGGGTGGTGCCATCAACAACCAGTTCATCTCATGGGTGGGTATTGCCTTTTAGATTTTGGATGTAGTTAAAGAATGCCTTGTGATTATCTTTAGCTAGGGAAGGTATTTCTGTTTCATAATTAGTTTTGGAGGACTTGACAAGATCTCTAATGAACCTGTTCTTAAGAATAGGAGACTGACTGTGAGATAAACATATATATTTTAGAATGTTAATAAATGTTTTATATTTGTCTTTATATACAGATGTATATTTTTATATATATTTATATATATATATATATATATATATATATATATATATATATATATATATATATATATATATATATATATATATATATATATAGTTTTCTGTATACATTTTTTATAGATGTATTATTTTTGCATACTGGAAAGTTTTAATCAGGAACAGGAAGTGATGTCAGCCCTATTTTCTTATAAATTGTGACTTGATTTTATTCAGTGTTTGTTTCTTATGGTTTGACAAAGCCCTTACAGGGTGAAAGCGCTTACCAATAAAACAGCTTGGATTTTACTTGTCTTTGGCACGGATTCAGTCATTGTTTGAACTAGCATTTATTTCTGCTGCTTGAATAAGCCTCAGTGACTGCTGGATTTATGCTGATTTTTGTTGTCAGCCTTGGTTTGCTTCTGTGCTTCTCTTTTGGATCATTTATTTGTTTTATTAGTAACAGGAGCATTTGGACCGTGATAACACTTACTCTTATAGTATAAGATCTCTAATTTGTTTGTTTAAGCTAGAGAGGGATTCCTTCCTCTGCCGAGCCATTTCTGTCTTGTTCTTGGACATTCTTGGACATTAATTTCTTTCTCTTGTTGTTTATACTAGGGGTCCACCAGAGTGGCTTGTGTTTTTGGCATGGCCTGGTTTTAATCTGGGCAGATTCAGCCAATTCTATACAAATGCTTAAGTGGTTATACAGGGCATTGGTGTACACCACCATATAGGAGTCCATGTTATCTGCATTCAAGGGGGCTTTGAAACTTCTTATACATCACTTAGTAGGAAGTAATTTGTTTTGAAAAATTCTTAAGCATTTTTGAACTTGATGCGGTATCTGGCCTTATAATTACATCAAACAAGACTGATTTATGGTCCGATCTTACCAGGGAGGGCATCGCACGGGGGGGGGGGGGTGCAATGCTCTACCATGATGGTGAGTACTATGTCCAGGACATTTGAGCCTCTTGTGGTTGTGCTGAGTCACTGTTCCAGAGTATTTGCATTGACAAACTCCAAGAACCTCTAAGCCAGCATGTTTGTGGAAGTGTATGTTTCCCAATCAATGGAAGGATAGTTAAAATCACCCATAAATAATGTGTTCAGCTGTATGGCAAGTGACTCCAGTAATTCCACATATTTAGTATGCTTTTCCTGGTTTATGGTGGGGGGCCTATAGCTAGCTATGATGTTTTAGGGGGGGGGTTGCCTATAGTTAATTGGACATAGAGTAGCTCGAGAGAGTCATACTGTTTGAACAGTCTCAAGGTGTTCTTGTCCTTAATGAGGATGAATACATATCCTCCTTTGATTCTTTCATGCAAAGTTTGTGGTCTGAATGTATGAATGGCATTGTAGCCCTACACGACCTGGGTGCTTTCCGCAGCTTTGAACCATGTCTCGGTGACTGCACAGATGTCAGCATGTTCTAAGGTGAGGACTGCTTCCAGGGAGTGCAGTTTTTTTGTTTAGACTCCTAGCATTAAGCAGCAGTACTCTAAGTTTATCTAGAGAGGATTTTGTTACATCAGGAGTTTGGTTATTTTGACACTGCCTAAAAAAAGGCACGATAAGCATGGCTAATGCCTTTGCCAGTATGTGAAAGCCTTGAGGAGACAGATGCAGACCATCTCTGGCAAAGCAGTGTGACCTGCTTGCCATATCTTCCCAGGCTGACAGATCTTGGATCCCGTTGGACTGACACCAGAAGCTAAGTCAGTTGTTAAAATCAATCATTTTTGTTTGTCTTGTGGCATCATCCTTGGAGAAGGTAGAATGCTGCTTAAGGCTAGGCTTATACCTGCCTGTGACACACAATCTGATAGCTAAATCATGTCTCTCTTCATATAGTTCAGAGAGGTATGTCTCAAGTCATTCACCACCACATGAACTATGATGGATTCATACTGGTACTTGTGGCTGAGTGGCTTAAGTGCTTGAGTGACTTGATGGATTCTGGCACCTGACAGACATCTAAGAGAAATGTGCTACTTATCAGCCTGGTGAAGAAAACATCTGCATGTCTCACTAGGGAGTTTCCTGTGCCCAATTCATTAGGTCTTGTGGTGGGCTTATTTGCTGAGATACTGGTGTGTGTATTGTTCATAGGTTCATAGGTTCATACTAGGCTATCTGCCCTAGGGCATTTATAAGCCTAGCCAGAGTGTGTATGGCTTTCGCCACCCGTATTAAATTAATTTTGCTATGCCCTTTTTCAAGGTTAGTATACTGTGCCTCTGTCTAACAGTGACACAGAAGTGATACCCGGGGTAAACCTACGATGTCCCATCCACTCATCAAGATTTCTCTTGAAGAGAGTCAATGAGGGACTCTGCCTAACCTGGACTGGGATTTTATTCCAGAGTGAAGGGAGCCTCTGGATTATGAATCTGTCCCTCCAGCATGTCCTATTTATTTCAGTGCTGAGGTTCAAGTCCCTCGAGCGCGTAGCTCGATGGGATTTGGATTTTCTGAGGTGCAGCATGTCCATTAATTCCGGGTTGGACATGGTTATGTGTTGTGTTTTTTTTTTTTTTTTTTTTGCATTGTTGTGTGTGTAAGTGGTTTCCATTTGAGAGGCCTCTGATCTTTTGGTAAGTTACTAATGAGCACCTCCGCACATGTAGGCTTATGTGTCATGCCCTTATTTAGTGTGGGAAGTGTGTGTGTGTGTGTGTGTGTGTGTGTGTGTGTGTGTGTGTGTGTGTGTGTGTGTGTGTGTGTGTGTGTGTGTGTGTGTGTGTGTGTGTGTGTGTGTGTGTGCTGACAAACTGTTTGGCGTTCAATTTTTCCTGATGTGAGAGTCTTGCCTCCAGTTTTATAGTGTAAATACATCTCTCACATGAACTATTTGTTTGTTTCAAGAGAACTGGCTGTCAGTATACAAGAGACAATTGTTACATTGCCTCAGGATGCCCATGTCCATCAGGCTGGCCAGAGAGATGATGGGAAACTGCCCATCCATGATAGGTTCTTACTGTCTGTTTTCTTAGGGAAGAAAATGGGTTAATTTGATAGGACTTTGTGGTAGCTGCAAGACTCCAACAGGGACCTACACTTTGTGTTGACTAAGTTTGATCAATAAGGCAATGCTGCTCAATGCGCAACTGAGTTGCTCCTATAGCAGCAGAAAAGCTTGGAAGGGTTTCACTGACAGCTGTTTAGTGAAAAAATGAACTTCAAGGCTTTTGCATCCAGATAGGACACTGCTAACCACCACTGCATAAGGAGTAGCACCGTGTAGATGTGAGGCTTAAATACTGCTTCGTTTTTGAACTGAGAAACAAAGATCTTAAATTATCTAGTCTGTCCATTTCAATGTAAGGGACTGGTCACTGCCAAGCAGACTTGATCAGCATTCAAAATGTTCTCCAAACTTGAGCTCCTCCTCTAACTCCCATAATGCACACCTTCTCCCTCAGCAGTCCAGATGTCACTTAATACCATTGGATCCAGACCTGATCTTCTTTTTGAGCGTCTTAGAATAAGTGCTTGTTTATTCTTTCTCATAGAGAGGTGGATAGTGTTTTTTTAATATATTTTAGCCTAAAAGGTTTTAAAAAGTTACTAAGCTTGCTATGTTTTTCTCATAAAATTATTTCTTCCCCACTCCCAGTTAAGGGATCAAGCCAGTTTTTGTGTCATTTTAATACAGTTGTTCTACCTTTTTGTTTCTAACTTGTGGAATTTGGTAATGTTATACTGTGTTTTTGCCACTACTTATATATTACATTGTTGCTTGTATGAGTAGGACTTTCTTTAGCCATGAAAAAGGCAATGTGCTTCAGAAAATGCAACTACTAATGCCAAAACATTCCACCCCAGAATAACTAGGAGATTTGTGTGGTGTGCCTGGATCTGAAACATTTGAAGGAGTCATATAAGACTTTCGAGGCCTTTGGCCACTACAGTTTCCAGGAAAGGTGGAATAAACTTATTCTGACAGGTTTACTGTCTGCAGAGGAGACTATGTGTTCTAACAATGAAGATCAAGAAAAAAGACAGAGAAGGGGTAGCTGATCCCACACCCTAGAGTAGGGCTTCCTCCCTCAGGACTCTAAGGTAGAGACTCAACAGCACTAGAAGAACATCCTTTCAGAAGTAGTTGGCTAGAATACAGGTAAACAACTTCCTCATAAAAACAGAAGATCTAGGATATACTCCAGATTATTCTGACTCAAGAACATGAACATACAAACATAGAATCTCAGACCAATATTAGATCTATGTGCTCTAAACCAAAACAAGTTTCAGAAGGTCATAGGGCAGTCTATCTTTGCATGCCTACAACAGGGAAATTGGTCAAAGTCCAAGGAAGTCATTGACCTATCATTGAGTGCAATGCCCCCTTTGGTATGTACCTAACCATGCATATCCAACAACTGAAACATCCACAGAAATTCCTCACTAAAAGAATACAGGGCATAAGTAATATGTCCTATGCAGACCACCTCAAGACCCTATCCCTGTACTCTGTCTCCTACAGGCTTTTGAGGGGAGATCTATGCCTGGCATACAGGGCATTGTCAGATCAGTGGTCAGACCAGCAGGACTATCAGTCCAGTGATCAGACCAGCAAGGAGAGTTCCAGTGGCTATGCAGGACAAAGGCAAGGTTCAGTTAGACAAGATGGTGCAGCAAGTGTTAACCTTCTCCTCATGACTGTCTGTTCCAGTCTTGGGTGGAGAGACCTTAGCCTCTAGTTTGGCTGTATAATTGCATCTCTCACATGTGTTAGTGTTTTGTGGTAGGAGGAGAGGGCTGTCTGTGTACATGAGGCAGTTGTAACATTGCTTCAGGATACCCAGATTCACCAGCTGGACTGAAGAGTACACCTGAAGTTGCCCTTTAGTCATGCCTGAATTGTAGGGTGAGCTGCTAGAAATATACCCTGTGACAACCTACTTGGCTCATCTGCTCAGAGACTTTAATCTAGGCAAGCCAGAACAACCTTGCCTATTAGTTCTGGTTTGTTGGTGTCTAACGCTAAAAGCAACAAAGCAATCAAAGCCTTACTTTTTAAGAAGTGTTCTTCTCAGAAGTTCAGCTATGATAAAACGAGCAGATTTCTTCATCCATTAAAAGAAGGAGAGACAGTGAGGATGCAAACGGCGAAAGGCTTTGATCAAATTGGTCAAGTGAGAGGTATATGTGCCAAGCTGAGATCCAACTTAGTGGAATCTGAGGGTATAGAATACAAGAGAAACCACAGACATCTTCTTCCTGTATCAGAAACAATATTGCAGCATTGTAACCATGATACTCTGGATCTCAGAGCAACCTTGACAATGTCCGTACTGAAGAACATGTCACGGTATCCATTCCCATTCCTGATGATGTCCCAGATGTCCCCAAAGTTGAACATTCCTTGAAGACAGTCCCCATTGCTAGATCCAATTATGACTTTTATGTTACATGATCAAGTCATATTTCCAGACCTAGTGTAAAATACACAGCAGCCTGGACATGATTGTTTTATATGTGTCTAATTTTATATGATTGCATGTCAAAAGATCATTTCACTGAATACTGTCATTTCGTATATGGACTATTTCTCAAAGAGGGAGGATGTAGATAAGAGTGTGTGTTTGTACCTTTAAGAAGCATTTCCAGATGTAGGCATGTGCATATAAATAGTGAGCATGTGCAGACAGCAGTGCCATTTTGAGAGAACAGCCAGAGTGTTAACATGTATGAGTGCGGTAGTCAGTCTGTTTATAAGTTTATTTAAGTTACAAAGCCTAATTCCTGATGTGTTTGTGTGTAATAAAGCTGCCTGAACTGAACCCATGAATGTTCGTCTGTTTTATCCTGACCAGATGAGCGAGTTACTTTTCACTTTATTTGTTTATTTATTCTGTATGCCAAGTAAGGGTCATCCACGTATATATCATTTTTGCCATTTTTTTTTCATTTACATTTGCCACTGATACTAGGAACTGCTTAATTTTCTTTCCATCTCCTGACTATTTGGTAGTTCATCTCTTTGCTTTAGATTTGTGTATCCACCTTGTGGTATGTTATCAACTATATACAGAGGACCACTTTTTAACACAGTTTCCTCAGTTTCTGAAACTGCATGTATGAAGAAACTTTTTGGTTTCAGTTTTGGCCATACTAACCCATTCTACATTTTGAAGGGCACATATGTTTTACCAGCTATCTAAGCATCATTCCAAGGACATGCATCTGGGGCATTTCTCCCCAGGCTTCCTCAGAAAATGGGCTCTGTCCCAGTTGGACTTTCCCAGTAAACAAATGCTAAAATAAAAATAAAAATTATAAATGTTTGGGGGTTTGCTCTAGTTTCTTATCTTCTAAAATAATTTTATTTTTGTCAGATTTCTGGGCATGCGTACATTTGTTTTATTTAAACAATGCAGTCGTAAATTTATTTAATGCAGTTAACCTTCTGTCAGTGTTATTTTTTATCCCTATGTTATCACCTAGATAATGTTTAGTGCTCATAAACAGTTTAATACCTTATATATTTATTTTTTCATTGACACATTTCCCTGTCACAGATCTTGAAGGTTCTACCATGTTTACCTATTCAGTTCTCACTTTGTTTCACCTTGTATGATATAAAGGTAGACAATAATGATTCTGTAGTTTTGCTGTAGGATGCCACCCACAGTTTCACATAACAAGATTGTCCTGCTGAAGTCGGTAAAGTGCTATAAAGATTTTTCCAACACACACAAATCTCTGGAAAAGAAAAAAAAGGAAAAAAGTTACGTGCTAGGTTTTAACATGGCTTTATACTGTTTTGTAAAGTGTTTTTGTGAAAAAGCACTGTAATACCAGTAGAGTTGAGCTGAAATGAGTTTTTATGAAGAATAGAAACAAGTCATACTGTAACCCTATGCAAACAAATTGATGCTCTCATTTTAGGACAATGAACTGATGCATTTTTCTATATAACTGTAAAACAAGTATAAAAAACTAGAGGCAGCTGTCATTTACTTTACTAGCTCTTTTAAATAACTGACAGCAAGACTGTAGTAATTGTACAACATCCACCAAAATGTGGTTTACCCTAGTTGGTTCCACCACCCATGACAATACATGTTTTATTACCTTCCACTTCTTAAGAAAATTTATAACTTAAGAAAATAAAGGCATCATTTACATGTTTTGGATTTTTGGCTGTTTTAATTTAAATTCTAGCACATTTCATTGGGCAAAATAAGTAAGTTATTCCTAAAAAATGTGTGCCATTACATGTATGTCATATGCCTGTGGCTAGACTCTTGATCATTACTCACTGATGAATGAATAAGCAACTTTCATACCTAGCAAGAGTATGGAGGAGGGCGAGTCCAGAGATTTTATGAGGAATAAAGCTTTGGAAACACAAAATCTTTGTTTTCTCACTTCTTTTGCACTGAAGAAAATGTAACTGGACCATAGAGGGCTTTACCACCTTACAGTACAGATCAGAGTAATTTATTAAAAAAGAACAGACACTGCTTTCATGAACCATGTGAGAAGTTAATGAGTCATGTAGCTAAATGGAGGGAAAAATCCTCTTTACAATCTCTAGGTTGCCGTATTACATGGTCGCAAGTATCTTTCTGATAGGAGAAAGAGGACAAAGTGCTGACAAACAAAATCACACCTGTGTGGCGTCCCTCGTGTTATCCATTTTGGAGTATATTAAATTAAATACATATAAGTATGTATAGATATGCATACATACATACATACATACATACATACATACATAATTTTTGTTTGGTTTTAACCATCCTTATGATGTCTAGTTTGGGAGCAAAATACATTGAAAAAAAAAAAAAAATATATATATATATATATATATATATATAAATAGATATTTTTTTTCACTTTTACATGGGAGTTTTCCATTAGTTGGTCACCTAAGACTTTGGCTTTCTCCCAGACAGATGCAGTATTATCTTGTCAGTATAGGCCTGTATCATTTCAGGTAGATACCCAGTCCTCAATAAAGGCAAACCTGAACCCTGAGCATATGTGATTTTCAAATATATGTTTAACCCCATGACAAGAAGCATACAATCGTGAGTTATTTATCTTGGGCTCCTGTCATATTACTATAACTCATTCTGTACTTCTTTTCCTTTTACAAATGGATATTTATATCTGCATAGACAATGATATAAAAATCCTAGTGTACTCACTTCCTCATGAGATCCTAAGAAATTGTTCCCTGACCATACCACCTATGACACAATGCCGGAGTTTTATCTCCCAGTCCCTTCCCTGCAGACATTTAGTTTCCAGCCAGTGAGTCACTTAAGGCCAAGAAGGCCAAGCATAAACAACATAGCTTTTAATAGTTTTTCTGGGCACTGGAAAATATAACATCCTTTAAGTAAAATATGAGCCCTTTGAGTATAGGTTATACTACTAATATGATTCCCTGATTAAAAAAATACAGACATATTAGTCTTCCCTTAAAAGTATGTGTCACATGTGCTAAAACTATTGCTTACAGTACAAATTTATAACAAAATAATGTTGTGTATTGTGATGTTATCATAGATCTGTGATGATACCCACCAGCAAGATAACTTAAAAGATACAGCTGTGGATTATGGAAAGAGAAGTCAGAGCCGTAGCGATAGTCAAGCACTTATCGCACAGAATTGCTGGGAGGACAAAGGTATTGTAAGTCAAGAAATATAGTATTAGTATCAATAGATGAGAAAAAAGAAAGAAGAATAGCTACAAACACAAGTAAGGATGTGAGGTGTGTGCATAACTGGTCAAAATGGCTTCCAAAAACTACACATATCAACAAATAGTTGTAATAACAATGTTACACATATGCACATAATGAACAGCGAAAGGAAGAAACCACTGGTGTGAAGGAAAACTCATAAGATTTAACAATCAAAAAGGTTATAGTCCTATGCATAACTATTTCTGAAATTTTGAAATGGCACTAGATCACTCCATACCCAACACTCCACTCTTCCACTGTCTTTTTCAGAAAGATGATCTTTTCGTAATAGAGCTCAATCAGTGCTCACTGTGAAATATGTGGTAGTTTTCAGTATCACGGTGGTGATAATTATAGAAATGTGCAATATGCAGAGACAAATGAATTCAGTTAGTCAGTTTGATCAGTTTCGTAATTCAATAATATAAGGTAGGAACATGCGATAGCCAGTTCAACTATGCATTAAGATGACCTGAATATGTCTTACCAGATTTACTTAGCTGTGTAGCACACTGTCTCTTGCCTAAATTGTTATTCTCAATTCTGAAGAGCATTTTCTCAGTTGCCAGCTTTTATATAATTTACAACTTTTTCAGCAAATAAAAAAAATCATTTTTTTGAAATCAGAGCAATAAATGGAATGTTTATGCAAAGAATTTTAATCCCCCCAATGCTAAACACATATTCATATATCCATTGCTGAAGTCTCCACTCAGGTTTGCCACATAAAATACATTACATTGTCTATACGCTGTAATATAAGCCCTGCCCTTAGTGGTCCAATTGCAACCCTGGGACATTTCCCAATTTATTAATCAGTGTTTTATTGTTAAACACACACCTCCAGTGGTTCTTAACCCAAACCAGTGTGACCCCTTTAATCTCTAAGGAGTGATGTAGTACAATGCTGTTTGTATACTGTGTCTCTGGATACAGGGGTCTACAAGTTGTGTCATTTTGTAAAATTGGAGGAACCTGTCTGATCTCCCTTCCTTTATTTCATTCAAAACAAAATTATTTAAATCTTCTACATAATCCTTATCCAAGAACAATTTCTTCCAACTTTGAAATTCAATAATAAATGTATTGTTACATAATACTTATCTTGAAAGTCAGACAGCCTGACTCTTTACAATACTGTTTTTCTTCACCAAAAGTATGGTCACCACCATAATGCAAGTAGCCGTTGAGAAAAGTGAGTTTGCAATAAATTCTTGGCCCAAATTGCCCAGTCCTAAATTGTTTACATGCAGTCACAGCAAGGATATTTATAGAGGTATACGTATAACTTCTAGACCCCATTATCACAAGTTACGTATAAGTGAAATTGGTCCTATCATAATTTAATATTTTAATTCCTCAGTTAATTATTTATTTTATTATTGTTATCTTTAGTAAATTCATTTTGGTTGTCTTGTCCTATAGTCTTTCTTACCGTCATTCTCTTCTGATATTTTTGTACTGTATACATTTATACCTCACAACCTCTTAGAGCAAGAAATCTGGAGAAAAAACATAAATAATGGGAGACAAAGGCCCAAATATAGGGACACATTTTAAATATTGCTCTTACAAACTTAGAAAGTTGATAGAATAACAGGTTTTGTATTAGCATTAATTTTCTGAAGGGCATGAAGTCTGAAACTCAAATGTCTGTCATTATTTTCTGGTTTCAGTCCTCAATGATTTGCCAATGATTTGTTAGTAACCATCACTTTATTAGGAGCAGACCAAAAATATGAAATACAAATCTGGGCATTCTAGAAAAAGCTGGACAGTTGAGAGATACGTATACATTGTTTTTATTTTTTTCTTGAATCTGGGCTGTGACTAAAAAATAGCAATAGGTGAGTTAATAAAAGAGTCCCAGTGAGTCATTTACTTTACTTGGTATTAAAAAGAATAAATGCATGATTTAAAAGATTACAGAACTCTATTGACTGCATTCAAGGTTCACCAGGGTACAGCAGTAATCAGTTTTATATGATACTTGGAGAATAAGTACACATACACACTTTAGTTTTGTATGCAGCCATGTTGTTGTTCACCAGTGTGCAGCAATAATTAATTTTATATGCCATTTACTTTTATATGCCATTTGGACAATGCATTCATGATTGCAGGTTCATTCTGTTATGTACTATATTAGAACATATTCCTGATAAAGGATTTAATTCTGATGTTAAGAAAAAAAACTTCTGTATAAGGAAACTGTTTTTATATTGAAGTTGGTACTTTAAGTTCAGCTGGTATTAATATGGAATGTAAGTGGAAAGTTTTTTTAACCTAATTTAGGGCTAATTATGTAAAAAGTGATTAACTGATCTTATTATATATACTAGAGTGTTTAGAACGGTGTTATTCTCCTTTGAAGGCTCCATGCCGAGGCACTACAGGTTTTAATAAATACTTGGTGTTTGAATCCTGGTTCCACATTGTTTTCTTCAGCTTTGCCAGAATTGGTGGGTTTGCTTTGTTGTTCCAGTTCATTCTGTTATGCAGCCTGAATATGTTGTTTATGTTAATGAGTGATGTCACAAGGGCATTTATTTTAAGAAAATACAGTACAAGTTGTTAAATGTGTTCCTGGAATCATATCAATACTTGTAATGTGGAATATCCCATATTGCTTTTAAATACACTTTTCTTGGAGGGACTGCCAATTTGTGAACTGCTCACCCCTTATTTTTCCTGTCAAGTATGTTCCATCACCTAGTTAATTCTGACAGCAAGAACTGCAACAGTTTTGTACCTCCCACCTTTGTGTGAACTAATGTAGAACATTGGATCTTTTAAGCTGTTTTGCATAACTGTCATACAGAGGTCTCAACCTTCCATCTCCAAAATGAGGAACACTAGCCCTCATAATGTGGAACAAATGGGCAAAATGTGGAACACATACTAATGGCTTACTAACAACTTCAACTAGGAAGGCTATAGGATTGTTAAAATATGCTGGTTTTACTTATAAAGAAGAGCTTTTAATGAACTGATATGATTCATTTCTATTTACCATGGATTTCACTTAAAAGGGTCTTTCAATGTGGAACATTGAGGAACTTTAAGGAACATGAACTTTTTAAGACCCCAAATGAGGTACGTTCCTCGTAATGAGGTACACTTGAGAGGTATGCTGTCAGAATGTTTCAGTGGCATCATACTTTCTTGGACACAGCTAATGCCATATTATACAATGACCCCCCATTAATATTCCAAAACGTGCACGCTGATTGATTAGCATGCACTTTGTAAATCAGACTTATACTAATGGAAAAAGGTCTGGTCATCTCGACTTTTTCCATTAGTATAAGTCTTTTTTTTTTTCTTACAGCAACGGAGAAAGCAAGATCTCCCTTGCTTTTTAGAAGGTGTCTCGCTATGTTAAAGGAGTTTAACATAGCGAGACAGCTTTAAAAAAAGCAACGGAGAAAGAAAGATCTCCGTTGCTTTTTTTAAAGCTGTCTCGCTATGTTAAACTCCTTTAACATAGCGAGACGCTTTCTAAAGCAACGGAGAAAGCAAGATCTCTGTTGCTTTTTAGAAAGTGTCTCGCTATGTTAAAGGAGTTTAACATAGCGAGACAGCTTTAAAAAAAGCAACAAGAGTTACGTTGCTTTTTTTAAAGCTGTCTCGCTATGTTAAACTCCTTTAACATAGTGAGACACTTTCTAAAAAACAATGGAGATCTTGCTTTCTCCATTGCTTCCACCCATAGCTCTGATGTACTACATAAGCATACGCATGCGCAGTACATCAGAACTGTTGCAGTATACCGGACAGCTGCGGAAGGGCAGCAAGGAGGCATTATACAATGCCATTATTTAAGAAAACTACTTTTTTTCTTAAATAATGTCATTGTATAATAGCAATAACCCACGCCTGGGTGTTAGTAATGCTGGATTTACCCACGGTTGTCTTTATTTGGCAACTCGGGCTTCGCCCTCATGACCAAACCACGCCAACCGTGGGGAAATCC